>NW_008686010.1:1657-13367 GCF_000695815.1 Acanthisitta chloris | reverse complement strand
TATTAAAAAGACCTTTTTATTAGTATATAGGTGAAAAAATACACAGAGTTGGTAACATGATAAAGGAACTAAAAAGGGAACTCACAGCATGGTTTATTTCTAATTGAGATGAAAAATGAAAAATATAAAAAATACAAACATTCAGAAGAAAACCTGAAAGAGAAATGTTTTCTGCAAATTGATGGGGTAAAAGGAGTATTAGATAATACATATTTACAGAATAAGACATGAAAGGCAAGTGGTCAAGTGCCAACTTTCAGTGAAAATGATGAAAATGTTAGCAGGAGGATCTTGCTTGGGCTGTGACTACAGGAGTTTTGGGAATCATGCAGAAACAACCAACCTGAAAACATTTACCTGCAATATTCACATCTTCAAATATCCCCATGTGCCCAGTATGTGAAAGGAGATGGGGTTAGAGACACAACTGGGCGCTCTCTACAGGTCACGATGACCTTATGCCAGTTTATACCAGGTAAAGATCTGTTATGAACCTAATCATGTTGTATCCTCAAATGTCCTCTCAAAGTTCAATTACCATTTTAATCTTGTAGAACTGAACCTGCTTTAGGTACCTGACCAGACTAATCTCTGAACTATATTGGTGCCCTTATATCATGGACTTGACATCCACAAAAAGATGTGGCAGAAAGATGCTATTTATTGAGACTTCTGGTACTCCTAACTACATTTTTAAAATACATTCCCTTTTTGGCTCTCCACCATTGGTAAAAAATAAAGAAATAACTAGATTGGGTGGCTGGTTCACAGAAAATCAAGTCTTTCAAATGCACATTAAAACCAGTACTTTCTTGTCTCACATTAATGCTGTCCATGCTTTATGATCTGCCGCTGAGATGGAGTAAAAGGAGCAGAGGAAAAGAATCTTCTTTTTTTTTTTTTTTTTGTATTCCAAACACTGCTTTAATAAGACTGAAAGTCTCTCTTTTCCCCTCCTTATAGCCCCACAGCAAATAAATGGAGGTGTCAGCCCAACACCCTTGTAGGTTTAAACTGAATGGAAGTGTTCTTTTGAAAAGCTTGTTCTGTCTGACAGTCCTGAATGTGCTCCTATTGCAGTTCCTTTGAACACCCATCTTTTCTGTGTTGGTGCTCTGCTGACATGGCTTTTCGTTGAGTTAAAGATTAACAGAATGCTGCAGAATGACAGGACTTTGTGATAACTTAATTGCACAAAACATAGTTGTTCCTATGCAAATCAGAGTATAACTGGTCACTAAGAAATTACTCTCCTTGTATAAAGATGGCAAAGTGGATTTTGGACACACATGGGGAATAATAATCTATTACCTTTAATCATACATGAAGAACATAGTCCATGGTTTTTACGATGAGTGTTAGGCATGCATTTAATGCCAGGAAAGTATTTGATTATGCATGTTAAATAGAAAATCTGAGAGCTCTAAAGCCTCCTTCATTTTAAGTGTATTTTAACTGCTGACATTGGAATTAACATAACAATGTGGAAGCTCTGCAATACAGTCATAAATTGTGAATCATAATGGACATACCTTGCAAAGGTCTCAAGGTATTTACCAGCCAGAGAGGACATGGCAGAAACTCTTCTAATTGATAAAACACTGTAGAAAGTCCCTGAAATGGTTTCATTATTACAATTAGGTTTGGATAGGGGTAGGTGCAGGATTACAACATCATCTAAACGAATATCATAAACTAGATAGGGAAATAATATTATAATCACAGGACAGGGACTACTCCAGGGCAATTGCTGCAGCTCAGACTGAAGGTCTGTGCTAAAGAGCAAATGAAAAGACAAGGTTAAGAACTAAAGAGGTGTGTGACGAGCACAGAATCAGTGATAATATTTGCCTAACTATTTAGCACTTTACTTTAAACAATAGCAAGGGATCATAAACCGAATTATGTGAGCTAAGCCCTGTCTCATGTTGAAAGAGCACAATTACACTGCATCCCATCCTTCTCCCCTGGTGTTTCACTGCAGAGGCTCAACACTTTAGGAATGCTAAAGCACAACGGAATGGAAATGGTATTGGAACAGAAAGAGCCTCCCGAAATGAACTGTACACAGCCCGTTGTGTTGGCATGATTGATACTGGAGCATGTAGGTGTAATGAAACTGATGCTGTCTCTTCTGCACCTGTGATTTATTGAGTACAAATTTAAGATGAGAAAAGGCCCCATACCAGGAGCTGCATCTTCCCCCTCAAAGAGGGTATGGTCATCCATCACCAGCCATTGCAAAAGGCCCAATAGTGAGCGGCTCATCAGATGAGCCAATAGTCTCTTTGTTGGGATTCCTAACAAGTGTTGGATCAGCAAAAGTCTATTTAGGCTGGTGGACCTTTCAGGACCAATTTGTAGTGGGTCACTGATTCTGCTAGTGTATTATCTTCTTTACTACTAGTACCAGTTGGGCAAGCAGCAAAGATTAATGATTTTAGCTGCTGACTGTTTGTGGCAATCTACTGCTTCTGGACCAAAGATTAAGATTTTTTTGTGCTTTACCAGAAAGGACACACCTTTTATCTGGGACCCATTTTTATTTGCTGAGTTGTGTACAAATACTGGAAAAAAAATAATAAAAAAAAATAATGGGCACCTCTGTTGCCTTTTTAATGACAATAAAAAGGATTTTTGCTGGTGCATAGCACAACAGAAGAGGGCTTTGCAAGGGAATGATAAAACTCAAAGCCAAGAGAAAGTTTTGTTCTCATTGGGATACGGAATATGGCAGAACACAGGTCTCTTCCCCATCCCTCAACACACAGTGATGGGGGAATGCCAAGATCTCTCTCCTCTTTCAAAGGGGAATGAGAGAAATGGGATTCTCTACAGCAAGAGCTCATTTTCCAGGTTCATATTTCATTGTTTTTCATAGCAAAATTCCCCATTATAAGGGACTTAACCATGGTGCGAGATAATTCAAGGTCCATGCCAGGAGCCTGAACCTGTCCTGGGCTTGCTTGGCTCCTAGTCTAGTGGCTTTGGCTACCTTTGGAGCCAGTTTCTGTGTAAGAGAATTCAGAAATGAGAATGTTGTGACTCATGGGACAATCGCTGGACACTGACTGACAACTTCCAAAAAAGCAAACAAGTGGGGGGAGAGATTTTGGTTAAACACTCCTTTTCAAAGATGTTACCTGTCTCTCATTAGCCCACTAGCAAACTGAGATGTGTTCCCAAGCTCAAGGCAGTGGATAGCAGGACACTGGAACTTCTTGAGAAATGCCACTGTCTTGGAAAAAGATGAGACCTGGTACTGCTCAGCTCCTTGGGCAAACCACTGCTGAAGAAATTAGAAGTGGATGTATAATGACAACTATAATTCTACTGTTGGAAAGAAGAAGAGTTAAAGAACCCTGAAAGGATAAAAGAAGCTCAAACTGCAGCACTTCTGAAAATTCTGGTCCAGCTTTTCATTATCAGCATTATTTTCTTGTTTCAGGGTGATGTGTTAGAAGCTTCTCAGCTGAGGAGGAGCAAAGGGAAGGTCGGCAGAAAGATGTGAGCAACCAGCAGTGAGAGAATGGTACAGAATCCACTGCAATTCCTGCAGGAATTAATCCTCACAAAAGGCTTCAGCTGCAGATGGGCCAGGGCTGGTGGATGAGCTCAGGGAAGTCCTGTGCACCCCTGGGAAGTTAAAGACATGGCACAGCAGTGTTTCCAAGGAAAGCCGAGGACTTACCCTCAATTGAAATACAGGACAAAGCATCCGAGTGTGTGAAAAATGCACTCATCAAGGATCTAATTTTTAAAAGGAAGAATTGAATAAATGACCTAATAAAAATGTGATCTAATTGTTTCCACAACTGCTTCTGAAATTGCCAGGGCCTTTTCTCCTCACTTGTCATTGTTCATGGAGTCATAAATCACAACCCAGGAGATCACTCAGCTCTTGACAATTTGCTGCCATACTACCAGGTCTCACATTTGGCTGGGCCACAATCACTGACAAGCTGTTACTTAAGCAGTTGACAGGTTCAAAATAGCACAAACTACAAGGATACTATCAAGTAAAGAGCTTTTAATTTAGTTTTTGTACATGCTTATCTTCTAGTCTTGTTGTGAGCACTGCAGAAAATATGGTACTCCACTGCAGGTGCTGCAAAATCCCATTGTGGCATCTAACATGAATATGAGTTTTCCTCTGTGCTATTTCTTGAAATATTGATGCAATTTCATAGGGCAGGTAAAGGTCTTTCTTTTTGAAGGACATTTATTTTAAAAAAAAGTCTTCTATGTGTTAGATGGAGGATGTTTTCCTACTTCAACTGCTGAAATAAGCTTTCATCAAAAATGAAACCCACCAAAAGCTGAAATTTTAGGAAAAATACTGACTGTACTGAAAAACAAACAGCATACTGCATCTCACACTTTCTTAGTTTTTGATGTCTGTCTGGATTTGTCCTTGGTGGCTTTTGGATGCTGGCAGCCTGCATGGTTCCCTGGGAATGAGGTGCTGGAGCCAGGGCTGCTCTGGTTGGAGTCAGTGGGGAAAGCTGTCTGTCTCCTTCAGCTGCTGGAGCAGTGTGAGGGCATAGCAAAGCCAACAGTATTGCTGGCAACAAAGACAGGGTGATGACATATATTTTAAATCCCAGCTACTCTAACAACAGTAGGTGTTTCACAAATTTGATCCTCCAGCTGACAAACGCCCTGCTCTCTTTTGTTCCCCCAACAAAATTGAGCTTGCCCGTTTTGCAGCTGTATTCCATTCCCTGGTCAGCCTTGCAAACGTGTTTTGACATTGCTCAGTGAACCTGGGCCATATTTTAAACACACAGTTATGGAAAATGCAGTGCATGTGGCACTGCAAAACACCACCCTGGAATTTCTTCTCTCATATCAACTGCAGAAAATGTCCTTTCTAAACCACAAAGTTCAGACTCATTCCTCTAGGCACTCTCTTGGATTTAATGCCATGAAGCAACAGCAGATATTAAGTTGAACCCCTAAACAAACTCCCTTGGCAGTCCTTTTTGGGATGGGCATCCCATGTGTTGCAGCTTCTTTCTTTAAGGAAACTCTCCCATATCCAGGGAAAGTAATAAAACTAGTTTTTTCAATGAATCATCCCTGGTGACCTAACCTTTGCTCAGAAGGAACAAGCACCTGACAGAAAGTTGGGGCCAAGGAGTCAACCTTCCTGAATCATGAAAGAGATACCAAGAATTGAATTAATAACTGAGAATTGGCAAGGGCAGAGCCAGTGTTGTGGTGAAATTCTAACTCAGTTGCATTGAAAATTAAATGGGGATTACCTGTGTGAGAGTAAAAGTTGGAGAAGTTTCTCCATAGTGAGAAAAGTGAAGGAAAAGAAAGGAGAAAAGAGCTTAGAGTAATATCACAGTACAATGCTTGGGGTTTTTTTGTCCTTCAAGTGCAGTTTTGGCCTGGTTTCATGAAATCTTGGAGCATGCTCAGAGGACACTGGTGGGCAGTCTGCTAGATAGGGGTCAAGCGCTGGGCTTGAATTTTTCCCAAACCTTGGCTGGAAAGCAAAGACAAACAAGTCCTCATGACCAGGAATGGAGAGGATACACTTATGGGAGAGTTACATATTTCAGGACACTTTCCTGTGCCCTCTCAAGTCAGGTACAGGAGATGAAAATGTTCCTTGCACTTGCAGAAAAAAAATGTTAAAAATCAAGTCCTCCTGCTTAGTGCAGGTTTTTTTAAAAAGCCCCAATTTAATATAAATAACCAAAATGCAAAGATTCTTTGCAAACAGGGCAGAGCAGTAGCAACTGAGGGTTTGATTCCTTCTCGCTCTATTGCAGAGCATTATCACATCCAAGTTCAGATTTGGATATGGTTTTTCCCTACTGAATTAAGCAAAGTGCACAGCTGGCCTAGACTCCAGTCTGCTGTATACAGAATCGACCTGCCCTAAAGGAAGAACAGATCTGTGCTGCTGATGCTCAATAGCCAGAGCAAAACATCAGGGCAGCTGGTCAGGAGCTGCTCAGTGAAACACTGTGAGCCACCAAGCAAAGCCAAGCAGCATCATGCTCTGGGGTCTTTGCGTGGAGACTTGGTGGAGCACTTAGGGCAACCCAGCATGAAGCAATGTGTCATCCTTGTTCCTAAATAGAGAGTGAGTCCCTGTGTAAGTGGAGTCCAGGACAAAGGTTGGATGCACACAAAGCATCAGCTCCAAATTGCTGCTTTCAGAATCACCTTCCTGCAAAAAACCAGGTACTGGAGGTCAACTAGAAGTCCTGTGTATTCACCTCTATTTACGTGATTGAACAGCAATATCCCAGCTATTCCACAGCAGACTTTTAGTCACTTCCATAGGAGATTTTTAGCCAGTTAAGGAGGCACAAAAATGCCAAGTGACATGACCAAGGCCACAGAGGAAATTAGTGGCAGAGCAAAAAAACCTGATTCTTCTCCCACACCCTTCCAATTCATTAGTTGCTCAAGCTTGTGGAGGACTGTGCTTATAGAAACCAACAGGAGTTTCAGTGGTTTGAAGGTCAGGCCCAAGCACAGCAAAACCCTAGGGCAAAAATGTGTTTCTCCTCTCCCTTCCCTCCAGCAAGTGTGTATTCCAACACCCTCAGCAGAGAAGGTTACTTCTTCACTGGAGTCCCTTGAATAAAGAGATGCTTCTGGGAGCACACTGAGCAAATGGGTTATTTTGAAAGGACAAGTTAGCTCTATAATTTGCCTTCACAATGTGTTCTGCACTCTAATTACAAATGCAAACACAGTAATTGAGAACAGCATCATAAAATTCTTAAGGAAGCCATAAGTGATATAATACATGGACATGTTTACTATTTGGTGCAGCAGGATGCCTCTGTGATGTTTTCCCCATGTTTAAACAGGGTGGAGATTTGCTTTTCTTTCATAAAGTTAATTCTGTGACAACCTCCCAACTCCTGAGCCTGGATCAATTAAAAGACAGCTTTTGGAAAACATTTCTTCTCCATTCTCAATTGAGAGAAACCTATTTTTCCTTTGAAAGATAAAAAAATCATTAATTCAAACTATCCAAAGGGAAGAAAAAAAAAAAAAAGGGAAGAACTTAGTGTGTTCTCCACCTATGATGTCTTGATTTTGCCTGCAACAGCAAATAACTCAGCAGGGTAAAATGTAAAAAAGAGTGGAGGTCTGCACTTCTGCACCCACACCTAAACTGCCCTTGGGGAGACTTCAGCCCTTCCAGTGGTTCAGAGGAGAGGAGGATCCCTGAGCAGCTTTCCTCCAGGTACCCACTGCCTGGATAGTGCAGACAAGCAGTGGCTCTTGGTGCTCTCCACCCAGTGAATGAGCTCTGCCATGTGCTGGGGTGTGGAGAAGAGTTCAAAGTTCTAGTTTCTTCCAGTAGAAGGGTGAGTAGCTTAGGCCAGAGAATGGCAAATGAAGTCAGGCAGACCGGACAGACAGCAGGAGGATGACCATGCATGGATGGGTCTACAACATCCTGCACATGGTGCAGTCCCACATTCCTGTCTTCATCCACTTTGTCCCTTTTTGCCCTTCTACCTTTGCTTTTCCATCATCTCTTGGGTCATCCTCACCATGTCAAACTAGAGTCCTGCTCCAAGCAAGACTTCAAATCATGTCAAGGTCTATGAGCCTCAAAAATCCTCCCAGACACAACACAGAGAACAGAAGTGGAAAAATAAACATAACATCCACCCTGTCACCTGGAGAGCACCTTTGGGTTCCTGAGTGATGGGGAGGAGGGACCAGGAGGATGCTCAGCACTTCAGGCAGTACTGCAAGTGGTGGGACCGACTCTTTCTCGGAGTAGTTCTCCAGGTAGTGTCACGGACAAATAAACTGAGAGTGAATTAGGGTTGAGTGTGCACTGACAGGATCCTACAAGCTCACCTAAGCTTAACAGCTGCTAAATAACAAGACAAATCATGTGATTCAAAGCAGAACAGTTCAACCTGCCTTTCGAGATCAATGAAGACGTGTGTCCTAGCTGCAGCTCGCTGCGGCTCGCACGCACGCACACCACGTCTCTTCAGATTTGCTGAAAGCTGCTATGGCCTGATTTTCAGAGGTGCTGAGTGCCTGCAACTCATCATGACAGGCTATACATCAAATCCATCACCTCTTGGGAAACTTGATTACCCTAGTGGAAACCCTCATTTCAAGCATTTAACTGGTTCCTACTGGTTTCAGCCAGTCAGCTGTGTTTTGGAATGGATCACTCAGTTTGGGACGTGCTAATCCTTCAGGAGAAATAAATCCAAGTCCATGAAGACCAGTGTAGGAATCCACTGAAATATCTAGAAAGGTATCAATTGAAAGAAAAAGAAAGGGAGAAAAAAGATCTATTTTAAAAACATTGAACCAATAAAAATAGCTCACACTTGGCTGGTTAGAGCTGTTCATCAGGTGACTTGCTGCTGAACAGATGTCTCCAGCTGGGAATTCTTGGATGAAGTTCTCTATCTTCTCCTTTTTTTTTTTTTTATAAGTCAGTTATTAAAGAAGTACATTAGAGGTTTGAAACATGTGTTAATTCAAGCCAGAAAAACAACACAAAACAGAAACCACACATACATTGCCAAGAGAGAGGTTGCTGAGGTGTAATCACAGCTTTAAGGGTGAAGCTCTTTATCTGGATGTGTGAAGGATGAAAACACACTGATTAAAACCCTTGCAAATACAGAGTTAATGCTGAAGATAAACAGGGCACTCACACTGTAAGCCTTGAGTCTTAGAGAAAGCTGTCCAGGAGACTCTAATCTGTTTTTTCACAATGCTCAGAAAGCATATGAAGTGGTGGTTAATTGTGTATATGCAGATTAGTTCATAGCAATTAGAGATTTTTTCCTAAATTTTCAGCCACGGTGGGTATTCACACATGTATTTTTAAAACCTAATGAATACCTGTGTTACTGTTTAGCCAAAGAGGGATAACTGAAGCTGCTGTAGCATGGACATTCACTGACTGCTGCAGGAGCTGTTTCTTTTCTACCTTACAGGGTATAGGCTGGAAATTTTTGTGTGTGTTTTTGTCTCCACTTACATATGAGAAATTTATCCTACTCGAGGTAAACAAGCAGAAATTATCTCCCTTGGTATAGCATACCTGAAGTGCCCCATAGGATTGCCATTAAAATAGACACAGGAGTGAAGCAACCTTCCCTGACCACCTTTCACTCTCACAGCAGCCTGTGCTCTCATCACACTGCCCCTCTCCTTGCTGCATTTTCCTGTGGTCCCTCTCCTCAACCGAGGAGATGCAGTCACTACTGATGGGATCTCAGAACAACCCACACAGCAACTGACTAATTTGGCTGGAGAGCATTTAGCTTGGGAAACAGTGGGTGAGAATTTGTAGCACTGCTGTGCTGTCAGCTCTCCACACAAACTAATTTAACTATTCTGCAGAGAAGCTCTGGAAGCAAAGAAATAGTTACAGAGAACTGCAGCTTGCCCCAGGGACAGCAATCAGTTCCATGAGCCCTCTCCATATCCTGGCAGTTGTGTCAGATCTGCTCCCCTTGGATTCTCCTTAAGACCCTGGTAGTGTCCAGTGATGGGAAACATCTCCAGCTTTTCTGGGGCCTGGAGGTCCAGCAAGATTTAAGCTTGGATGTGTCTATGACACACAGCAACCACACAGACAAAGATGTTAAAACACAGTTTTATATCCTAAAGATAAAATGACAAGTTGCACTACGAGCCAAATATCTTGTTTGGGCAAACAGAGCACAATGTACATGCTGAGTCTGATTTTAAATCATCTGGTCTGAGGCTATTCAAGGCTGTAGATCTGTTTATATGTAAAAGAAACTAAGATCAGGAGTCTTTTTTCCCTCCTGTCTGGGTATCAGCTGAATAAGTGTCCCTGAAATGAACAGAGAGAGCAAACAGAAATGTTTCCCTAGAATTATTCCCTTTCTTTGTCTCTCTTCTTTTCCCTCTTCACTTTTAGGACTTAAAAGGTGGAGGAAGGAAGGAAGGTGGAGGCTTGCAGAAGCCACCTCATTTCCAGTTTGTCTCATCTTTACTCCTCAGAAATGAGCAAAAGGACTGTAATTTCACTGCATAACAGGTTTCTACTAAATACTTCTCCACTTTTCTGCTGCACCTGGACCTATACATAGGGGCTAGTGAAGCTGAATTCCTTAGGTGAATTCCTGAGGTGAATAGGGATCTTCATTCCCAAAGGGCCCAATAAACCTGATCCTTCCTCTTCTGATCAACAAGAGCACAGAAGCTGCAAACCTGACCAGTACATCAAAAAGGAGCTTGAAAAATACTTTGAGCAAAAAATGCTAACGGTGCATCCTTCTCCTGTAACTGCACTGATATTAAATCAGGAAACAGTACGGAACAACCGCAAACACATATATACAGGGGCTGTCAAAACAGCAACAAAACCAAATCCCTAATGGGGACTAAAGGTGAAAAGAGCAAAAAGAATATACAGTATAGGCTTTATGATTATATTTAAATCCTTATGCAGCAAATGCTGGAAAGGGAATTCCAAAAATTTTCTCAATATAAGCAGTTTTTTTGATCCAGGACTTTGTGCAATGAAAAGGAATTACAAATCAGTCTGAATGAAAGGATACAGGTCCCAGTGGGTGTTGGAGCATGCCTGTGGACTCCTGGGCTGTAACCACAGCCCCCTGATCCTGTAGGGCCCGGGGACATGCCCAGCCCTGCTGGGAGCAGCCTTTCTGCTGATGAGGCTCTTGAACCTGCAACAACACTGATCTTTCTGAAAAGATGCTTCCATGGTCCTGGGTTTCCTCAAGCACAGCTGAGGCCAGATCTTGCTTCCCTCCTTCTTGACTGCTAAAGATCTGATCATCAAGAAATTCCTACTGAGCCTCTCAGGAAAGCAGGCAACAGACTGTGGCTAAAAAGAGCTGCTGACCTTTTCTGGAAGATCTCCTGGCTGCTTGTGACTTTGTGATATTGGGTATAGCTCCAGGACACCTCCCCTGTCTCCCTGACATCTCCCTTTTCTATATCCCTTCCAAGGGAACTAAAACCCCTTGGGAAGATCAACTTTTCCACCCAGACATCTGTGCAGCACCTCTGAATTCATAAGAGAAGCAGATAAGCAGGAGAGAATTTTTTTCTCTAGCAAGATGTGGTCCAAGTTCTGAAGTGTTTGAAAAACCTTTGTATGACACGAAATGGTATTGCAAGATATGGCTGCAGCAATTACAGTTCTTCAGCTTCTACTGGCTACTTCAGTCCCCAAAGGCGACTTCTGATGATTCGGAAAGGTTTTGGTGCTGTTTATTAGCTACAAGCTCCTAAAAGGGCTCAGATAATGAATTCAACATGCCATGGTTCAAGTGGGAAGCAGGACTCAGCCAAGCACGAGAGGAAAGCTGATCCTCTCAGGGCTTGAACGAGGAATTTTGTGCTTCTGGATCAGGTGTTGCTGCTAAAAACAATTTTTCTCATGATGGCAAAGGGAATAATAACCAGTGTGTGTATTGGAGAGTGGGGCTATGAGGAGACTGCAGAGTTTGGAAGGGGTGAGAAAGAGACAAATTCTCTTGAAAACAAGTTTGGATCGATGGATTCATGGTACGATGGGGCTAAGGCTGAAAGAAATAACTAGAAAGAAAATGTTCCTGCTCTCTGCTTGCATCGCTGCCAAAGACACCGTTGTAGGACGTTGTAGAAGAGGGTGAAGAAGAGCCATTTGGACTCGAAGTCACCCCCTTTGCCTCTCCGGGGTGCAGCGAGACCCCGAGCT
>NW_008686010.1:1293-1635 GCF_000695815.1 Acanthisitta chloris | reverse complement strand
CTGCAGAGGGTGCCACGGATGGCGTGTGCTTCTTTCCGTGCACAAGAAGGCAGGAGCCAGGCACGGCAGCAGCTCCTCTCCAGCCCCGCCGGGCCGTGCAGCTGGCCCGGGCTAACCCCGAGCAGCGGGGAGCAGGCGGGGTCCGGTTCCCTCTCCAAAAAAAGAAAATAATCCCCACTCCCCAGGTCCCGAATCCTCCGAACCTCGCAGGGACGCGGAGTCTCGCCTGGGCATCACCCCACCGTGCGCTGGAGCGGTGCCCCCCGGGATTGCTCCCGTTCAGAAATTGTATCCCCCTTCCGTCCGCATCAGCACCCCCAAAGCCGCTCTGCAGAGCTCAGA
>NW_008686010.1:0-1135 GCF_000695815.1 Acanthisitta chloris | reverse complement strand
CGACACTCGTCCGTGTGCGCTCACTCCCCAGGGCCCCCCCGCCACCAAACAAACCCCAAAGCCACCGCCCGCACATCCTGATCCCCCCTCCTCAACAGGGATTTAATGCTGGACACTGCGAAACGTCGGGAAAGAAAAACAGCCCCCTAAAAAAAACCTACCCTTCTGGAGTGTTGCTCCGCTCCCTTCTCCCAGATCCACCTGTGAAAACGTGTCTAAAGTTAGTACTGGGGTTTGCCCCGCTCTTAACTGGTTCGGGTTAAAATCTGAAGAGGTCCCAGTTAACCCAGAAGGGTTCAATAGCTTGTTTAATACTGCAAAGGTGCTATGCAGACTTTGTCCAAAGAATATTGCTCGCTTTACTTTGACAGTCCCCGCAGAAAAGGGAGAGCGAGGGGAAACAAAGCCTTATGATTACCAGTAGTAATTTAATCCTAAATTCGTGGGCCATTCCCATCAGCCCCAACAAGCAAACATCAACACTTTTCTTTCTCATGCACATGTATCTGCGATAGATGATTAACCAGGTCCCTCGCTGCTTACACAGGAGAAAAAAATCCTGACGACTAGCACGGTGTCTGCTCGCGGTTTGGGAAATTAAAAATCAAGCGAGGGGAGGTAGGAATTAGGAAAGAGATGCCCTTTTCCTTCATCGCTGCGGGCTGCCAGCCCCGGGTGATTTCGGTTTGGGTGCATGTTTGTTAACAAAACTCCCATTTCAGTCGACATTTTCCGCTGATGTTAAGGGGTAGAAAAAGCTAGTTCTGGGGCAAAAGTAGCAGTCAGCTACCAAAACCGAGGAGCGCTCTTAGAAAAGTGTGGAACCGAGAGTGGAAAATATATATATATAGCTGTCGTCTTAATTGTTATCAGTTACTTAAACCTGCTGTTTCTCAGAATTGGGGATTGGGATGCCAACGTAATACAATTTTCTTTCTAAATGCCACTTACCCGATTCAGGCAGAGCCCTACCTTACCAAACACGAATAAGTGTCTATATGCTCTAGTTTTAAGGGAGAGATTTCAAATTTCAGTGCCTCCAGGACCCCGAGTGCCCTGCCCTGGGCGGACACGCCGGCTGGAGCCGATCTGAAATTACATTATCATATTCTCTGAACTCTTCCCGATTTTGGCC
>NW_008686009.1:0-3436 GCF_000695815.1 Acanthisitta chloris | reverse complement strand
CACCTCTCAAGCCTGTCTAGGTCCCTTTGGATGGCACATTCCCTTCCCTCCAGCTGTGACTCCCACACACACTCGGTGTGGTCAGAGAACTTGCTGAGGGTGCACTTAATCCACTGTCCATGTCGCCGACAAAGATGTTGAACAGTATCAGCCCCAGCATCGACCCCTGAGGGACACCATCCTCACTGGCCTCCATGTGGACACTGAGCCATTGACCACCACTCTCTGCCTGCGACCATCCAGCCAGTTCTTTATCCACCAAGAGCTCCACCCATCAAATCCATGTTTCTCCAGTTTAGAGACAAGGATATAAATGCCTTTATAATTTACCTTATATTATAGTCATTGTGTCATACCTGTAGAGGGAAATAGGATCATATTTTTAAACCCATGCAGCTTCCATTTATTCTACTTACATGTTAAATACTCCACTTGTGAAAGAGCTCTATCTGCACATGTTTTTCTTGATGCATCTATTAGTGTAAGAGGCTTTTCCTCCTTCTTCCATAACACCATTTCTTTTTCTTTTCATGGTTAACTGACCTCTTTTTGCCCAGTAGTCTGTAGTCTGTATGTCTCCCAGGATCACCACAGGGCATTGATTATTCAAGGGCAAGGTTTTACCTATAGCCATGACCTTTGTTAATGTTTGAGGTGCTGTAAAAATGGAGGTTACTGTGTTAATGCTGCAATGACAATCAATTCTCTGTCTATGAGCTGCTGCTTCCATCTATTTTTATGATCCTGAAGGAAGTGTATATCAGATTATATCCTTTTTTATTATCTACTCAAGGTATTAAGCCTTCATTAAGATTAATGTCAGAATGACAAAAGTGGAGCATTAAAACAAGCTGCTAAGGAAAAATGTACACACTGAGAAATTCAGCCTTTTCCTAAAACAGTGGTTTGAGATGAGATCCCCTCTCTTAGGAAAATGCCAGTTTATGGTTGGAGCTGATTATTTTCATTGCTAAAGGATGAGGGAAATAAGGTAATGGTTCAACAGCACAAAGATGCCTCCTAGATTACTCAAGATTCTTGGGAAACGTTTACAGTGATGTTAATTTACAAGGATATTTCTCCTTTCAAATCCCATGAGAGTTACTCAAGGACAAAAGCTCAAGTAGAATCATAATCACAATGTGCTAGGCTGGGTCTACAAGCATAGCTAAGTGCAAGAACCCTTCATCTTTCCAGATGAAAAGGTTTTTAGTGTAGTTTCTCCCACGCTCTGCAAAGCCATCACCCTGCATGGCTCAGGGTTTCTGTGCTGCTAAGTATGACAGTGTTGCGTGTCTTCTGTTCCTTACAGTTCTTACTCAGCTGTGGAAAAAAATACCAAGTCATGTAACCACTTTCTTCCAACTCATGGGCCAGAATCTGAGCTGGTGTAAGTCAGCAGAGCTCCACTGACATTATTAGTGCTCCAGTGATTCACACCAGCTGTGGATCTGGTCTTCTGTCTCAGTTTATGAACTAAATGTCAGGAAATATGAAATGATCTCTTATAGTCAGCAGTTCTCCAGATGTGTTAATGGAGTTTAAGTTTACCAAAAGGCAAGACTTCAAAAAGGGATCCAACAGAAGAATAAACTTTCAAGAAGAATGCCTTACTTAGAGGCTTTTTGGCAAGAGAGGGCTGTCCAACTCACTGCAATTTAAAGAAATTAACTCAGTAAATGCATCAGGGTATGGTAATACAGCCTGACTCTGAACCCAAGATTCAAGATAATTTCATAGCACAGAGCAAGCTGTTGGCATTCTGTGAGTAACTGCCATGCAAATAGAAATCACCAAGTCTTGAAAACAAAATCAAGTTGCTTATGAGCTTCTAGTGAAGAGCCTAATGCTTCCACTCTGCAAGTGCAGTTGGGTTGATTCACAGGCACAGTGCAACAGCTTTTGGAGATTAAATGTGAACAATGTCGTTACAAGGACACAGAAACTTAATACTGCTCACAGTGTAATGTTAAAACGCCTTGGCTTATAGATGTGATCTCTATGTATAATGTTAAAAAACAGTTATTTCAGACAATGAGGATGAAATAGGTGTTGACATTACTTAAGCACTGTCAGGCTTACTTGTCCAAATCAGAAAATGCTGAAATAGGTGAAGCCTCACTGGCGACAAATGTGGATTTTCAGAAGTCTTCTATTCTTACATGTGTATACGATACATGAGCACATGCTCCAAAGAAACATTCCATACCCTGAAGGTGGTGGTACAGAGACCTTCACAGCCTAATTTATTTGCTAATGAGACCTTTCAGAGTTAATTAAAATGATCAGTGTGTGGCTCTGTAATTTGCATATGTTGTTCTCACTGGAGATTTAATGCTTTGGGTAGACCTAGAAAGGTAAAAGAGCAACACACCTTCAACAAGTGAACTTGAGCCTAACTTTCTGTTGGGGTATGCTACCTGCTTTTTGTTTTGCAATTTAGGGTACAAATAAGTTGATTTCTAGCAATCAGAACAGTGTGGACTGCTCTGATCCTGCTGACTAAGGGTCATTGGCTAAGGGTCCAATTCCAGCAGTTCTGTATCACAGTTAATCACAGTGACTTTGGAGGAGACACACATGTGTTGGGTGTCACTGCATACCAAAACAGAGATAAAAAAATGCTTGGACACAATTAATTCAGACCTGAAGAAGAGAATTTTGGAAGAGTTAGACTTTCAGAGAAAGTAATTATCATGACCTGAATATAGCAATACATTGAATTTAGAGGGGTTTGCAGAACTGGAGTGATGGATAGAGTGGTGAAGAAACCCTTCTGAATACTCGAGAGCTCTTAGGAAGTGAGAGCATCCAAGACTCAGCACTTACTGAGCTTTCACTGATTCCTCAGGAGCACAAGGAAAATGAAATGAAATGATCCACAGCAGGAAACACCATCATGCGAGCTCTGAACCTCCAAGGGCTTGAGGAACTTGAAGTTGTGAGTTGTGAGGCTGTGAGTTGTGCAGTGCTTGGTGTCTCAGGAAGGTCATTGCATGTTGAAATTGAAAATGTTTTATAGAGACTTCTGCTCGCTAGAGATTTCTAGATAGGAGCAGAATTCAAAAAAGCGATGTGCAAGGTCTTACCCCGGGTCAGGGCAATTCCAGACACACCTATAGGCTGGGAGGAGAGGTCACTGAGAGCACCTCTGTGAGAAGGTCTTGGGACTGATGGTGATGACAAACTCCCCAAGAGCTGCAGTATGAGCTCAGCCCAGACACCAACCCAGTTATAGGCTGCATTCCAAGGAGTGTGGGCAGCAGGTGAGGGAGGTGATTCTCCCCCTCTACTCTGCTCTGGTGAGACACACCTGGAGTCCTGCACACAGCTCTGGGGTCCCCAACATCATAAGGACATGGAACTGTTGCAGCAAGGCCAGAGGAGGCCACGAAGATGATCAGAGCAAAGGAGCACCTTCCCTACGAGGACAGGC
>NW_008686008.1:0-9488 GCF_000695815.1 Acanthisitta chloris | reverse complement strand
TCCAACCTGGTTGATTCTATGATTAAGGATAAATAGAGAGAAAGGTTTCATAGCGCCAAGTATTATTCTCAATTTCAGAATATAGTAGAATTCTAGAAACCAATAATGTTTATAAACAGTTAAATTATGAAACAACTGCCTTCCAAGCTGTAGTCAGCAAAAGCAGTAATTATTTTCCTGACGGACTCAAGAATATTTTTGTTGTATTCAACCTCTAAGAAATCAAAAGACAGTCTTTGTCCTGTTCAGTATCACTAGGGCATAGATAAAGGTGAGAACTATGCCAGTACCCTGCAACCAGATGCTGTGTACGTATGCTGCAATGCTACATAGAGAGTTTTTTATGTTCCTGTTTTATTGTAACAGGAGATGTTTCAATGAAAATGTGTTTCAGTGAAAAACAAGTACCCGACGAACTAGTTGATATGTTCAGGGGATGCACTGGGCAAGACCAGCAGAGCTGTTAGATTCTGCTAGCCTGGCTCAGGGAGCCCAGAGCATCCCTCACTCTGCTCACCTCCTACACAGCAAGTAGCCAGAGCTCAGCAGATTTATTGTACTTAGGAGGTTCATAGACGTGGAGCATCCCAGATGCATCAGACTCATCTTCTGTGCAGTGCAGGAAAATCTGCCTACATGTAATGAGTCCAGGTTGTCTGAAATGAATCAGTTCTAGAATGTATATTAAAAAAATCATCTATATATGCAAAGTAGGCCCAATCTGAACACATAGTTGACATTTCTCTGGATGTTTCAGCTATCAGGAAGCTTCTAGAGACAGTAACTGCTATCATTCCAACCAGGCTGCTGTATTGAAACTTTCTAGGCAAATGTTCATAATCCACAAGTAATTCTCTAAATAAATGATAAGGCTCTATTCATGAATTTCATGATCTAGTATCACTAGAAAAAGAACTGGTAAATCTGTACTATATAAATAAAATTGACAACATCAGGGACATGAGGCTGGAGAAATGGATCCACTGGCATCTATCTAATTTTCTGTGAATGTGTCACTGAATTTAATGGAGGTAATATTTTTCTTAAAGCTAATAATAATGCTGATTCTTAGGAATCATTCATGGTGAACACTCTGATATTGCTTTACAAATTCATCATTAAACTTTGCTTATTGAGAAGAGGTCCAGAGACACGAGCTGTAACATGTATTCAGTGATCTGTGAATTCAGTCTGTGTATTCAGTGGCTGCCCCAACCCTGGCAATGTTCAAGGCCAGGCTGGAGAAGCCTTGAGCAACCTGATCTAGTGAGGAGGTGTCCCAGCCCATGGCAGGGGGTTGGGACTAGATGATCTGTAAGGTCCATTCCAACCCCTAAATTCTATGATTCTATGATCTTATGGTAGCAATATTAGTTGATTCTGTGATGTGAGGTGTCCCCAAATCTCATTCCTTCAGGGCTGTGGGGATTGTGGTTTGGAGCTGTACTTCACCACTGCATGTGCATCTGTGGATCCCTGTTCTCATTATTAAAAGCAGCAACCCTCAAGAAATAATGAGACAGTTGTTTGATGATCTATTGACATGCTCCAGAACAGTTGGTGTTAGGAAATAAACACTACTCTCCCCAATATTGAATAGGATGTTTAGCATGTCTGTAATTCCCAGAACTGAAATTTGGTCAGAATCCTAAAACTGACATTAAAATTATTACATGACCAAAGGGCTCAGACTTTGGTGATTTACTGTCATACAGCAAGTATAAACTGATTCACACTCACTGGCCACCTGCACCCTGCCAGCCCCATAGCAAATGTGATGTGCTCAGAGTTACCTGAGCCTGTTGTCACTGCAGCCTGAGCCACACGTAGTACCTTGACTGTGGCTGAAAGCTGATGCATGGTAAGCTGGGAACCCACAGTAACTTGATCATGTTTCTAATGTTTCACTCTTGGAACTCATGTGAAAGCTAGCAGGACTAGATGTAAAAGTAAAATTAGATTAGGTGAGTAAAGTTCATTTTATATAAGGAATATTGGCTAGAGTAATCAGTGTTTATCCCAGGAAAAGTTTCTGTATCATGCCAACGACACAACAAACCACTGTCTTGACCACAATCTCCAGCTATTGCTATAGTCATTATTCACAGGAATGCTAATTTTCAAAGTAGAATATGTGTGTAGATAAAGGCAAATAGCTTTCTCTCATGGGCCACTGCTTTAACTTGATTTCTGATAAAGGGAAGCTTCTCTTCTTCCTTATTCAGGGGAAGTTTTTTGTGTGGAGCATGCTGAATAGAAGCATAGAATGCAGAAGAGAAGGTAACAGTTAGAAGACAATACACTGATTCTCCTATGGTAATGAATACAAATAGCCTACATTCTTTGCACAGCCCGACATAAGGCAGGTGGGTATAATCTCACACAATCACCAGATGAATTGCAACCCAGGCACAGTATAAGGGTGGTGCCCTAAGTAAATAAAGGAAAAACCCTGACACAGACTGTGCCAGTCCACACTGCTCCCATGCCGAGTACTCGGCGTGGGCAAGGGCCCCGTTGTGACACTCATGCCAGCACGTGTTTCTGCTCTGGAAGTCTGTTATTGAAGGCAAAGGCTCTGCCCTTCCCAGGGTGTCAGTAACAGTGTTGCTCCAAATGTGGACCCTCTCAGGGTGTAGTATGATCTCAAAGTGGACATTTTGTATAAAGAAGCAGGAAAATCTAAGCATGTAAATTTTTCAGTGAGATAGATGTGTGTGTGTGTATCTATCTCTATTTTTTTCCAGTCAATTGTCTGATTTCACAAAGTAAACTAGTTAATTTGTGCTTGATAAAGGGTAGTACATAACTTATTTTTTTCATTATTTTTAAAACCTCTCTAAAGTATTATTTACAAAATGGGCAATGAAAGTTACAGTGGAAGCTTGAGACAACTGAATTCTTTATGAGAACATTTTAGTTCAAAGAAAATCCCTCCCTGATTATTTCTGTAGGCTGTTAAATCAGATGACAGACAAAAAGGAAAGAAAAATTACCTGTACAGTATAGACAGCAGGTCAAATTCAGGACAAGTATAACTCCACCCAGAGTTATCAGCCAAGCTACCTTTGGCCAGAATCAATCCTTTTCCTGTAACTGTACATATCTTGTGTCTTTTGTGCTCAACTTCACAGACACTTAAGCAAATGTTGTTGTCCTGGGGTTTGTAAATGTGTCATTGATGGCACAACTGTATGTGTAGCTCTGCAATTGTGACCTGGAGTTTCAGGCAGGTTGGAAAAATCTCATCATATATAAACCACCATAGCTTTCTGTTCCTTCTGTGTCATGCAGCCTATGTGGGCTTTAATATGGCTAACCAGAAAATGAATGTGCAGATTTTTACTTCAAAAATATATGCAAAAATGTGCAACTATTTTGTTCTTCACAAGTGCAGATTGTTCTGTGCTGCCTTTATAATTGTGCTAATTAATGTTTTTCAAAGATACATGGGTCTAACCACAGTACTTTTTAAAAGCTGAACCAAATCCAAATTCCCAAGGAGTTTGAGGTAATTTATTAAAAACTAATTTCAGGAATTTCAGGAATTAAGGATGATATTGTGAATATAATACTGGAATGCAAAAGATTATTATTCATTTTCTTGAAAACACAGAGCAAAATTATCCTGGGAATTTTGCCAAAGTTGAATTCAGCCCATTATAATTAATGTTGCTTCAAGATTAAAACATTACCTAGCCCCCAAAATATAGTTCCACGTTGACTTTTACCTTGCAACTCTTCCCCGAAGATCTCCCAAGCCAGAAAGCTGACGCATTTCCAGACTCTTCAGGGTGGAATTTGTTCCATAGCTGAGGTTGTCTCTGACACGTATCTGTTCCTGCAGCATCTACGAAGCATTCATATGCAAATAAAAACTCAGTATGTCACACTTAATGTACACTTAAAATGTCACTCATTATTTTTCACTAGTTCATTATCCTCAGATACCATTTCATTATTCCTTTATTAAAAGCTTTGTCTTGTACTAAACTGGATACCTTTTAGGTATATTAGTATTTCTTATTAGCATCCAGTCTGCACATAAATAACATAATATGTACAAAGTTTAACTTGACAATGAAATGAAGACTTAAATATTATTTTTCATCCTTTCATTTTCCCCACCACACCCTTGTTGCTCACTGCAGCAGAGGTCAGACATGAAGTCATGTATCTGCATACGATTAGGTCATAAAAATGAGCAGTTGGGTTTGGTTACTTGGTGTCGTCAGTGAGTCGGAAGGGAAAGAAAGTTTATTATAGAGCTAAGGCATTTCCTAGTGTTTATACAGCACAGCCTTTGGGCTGAAGCTGAGCTGGGTATTAGTGTCGCATTAATTCATTTTTTCAAGATTTTCCAGTGCAGCTTTTGAAAGCAAGCTTAATAGAGCCACAAAGGCTGCTGTGTTTATATGCTAATATCCTGTGCTCTTTTCATAGCCACTGAAAGAATTATGTAATTTGCAAACACTTTTTCAAGTTGTAAAAACAATTTATAAGCTTACAGGATCTTCAGACCTTGTCTGACCTTTACTTGTCCTGTGGTAAACTTGCTTATGAAATTAGCAGGACTAAGAAGCTGAGATGGCATTAGTCCTGTGAAACATTCCGAACATACCTCGATGTCCCGATTGAGCTGCCTCACTATTGCCGTTATGTTTCGGATATGTTCTTCCAAGAGTTGCCTAGCCAACCGGTCACCCCCCCCTTTGTTCTGCATTCTGTGCAGAGTGGAAACAATGTCCTCCTTAATGCGAAAAGCGTGTTCCACAAGAGCTGCTGTTGTTTTCTCATGGCTTAGGATTCTGTCTTCCAGCTGATCCACCAGGCTCGCAGATGCCAGTGGGACTGCTGTCAGTGCCTGGCTGTGCAGTGGGATGTTCCGGACCCGTCTAGTGAAGGAGAACATCCAGATATTGTTTAGTTCTCACACCAAACTCTGCAATGTCTTTCCACTGGAGACAGCACGATACTATCTTAGTTTTAGCAGTGCTGGGGAGAAGCACCAAAATACTCACAGGGTGAGGGCCCACTGCTACAAATAAGTGGGTGCTGTGTTGGCTACTGTGTGTATCTTGAACAAAGGCAGGTCAGGCTCTTTTTCATACTCTTTAGGGAAGCTTACAAAAGCATAGGATCTTAGGAAAAGGACATTAGCATAATAAAAATAGTTAAAATTCAGAACTATAATTTGATTAAGAATCAAAATTCAAACCCTCTCATTGAGTTTCAATAGTAATGCTATTTGTCTCTACAGTTTTCAGGCTTAATCAAAGCTGTAACTGTAGAAGGCAGATATTGCAAATCAAATGGAAACACACTGAGATTAAAAAGAGGTAGCTTGTGTCGATTCCTTTTTTTCAGTCTCTGTAGCTACCTTGTAATACCCTGCAGAAGCTTGTTCCCTCATGAACTGGACAGGAGCACATGGGGGTATAGAAACTCAGGAGAGACCAAAAGTCTGACAAGCTTCTCCCAGTCTTAGAAGTCAAATTTTCCCCTCAAATAGCTTAAATTTGGGTACCTTGAAGAATTGTCTAGATTTTTCAAGAGAGCTCTGCACCGAATAGCTTCCATGGAAAGCAACAGAGTTCACAGGTGCTGAAAGTAAAACAATTTGGCTGCTAAGGCATGCAAGCTTTTCCTGACACTATGTTCTGTAAAGAACAATGCAATTTTTCAGAAACATAAATGGAAGATACAAGTTCAACATGACTTTGAAAGAGGAGATATTTTTCTTGAAACTCCATTATTTACTGTCTATTCTTATGTTGTTTCCTGTTAAGGAGCCAAATTAACAGTTGGGTTTCACCATGGTGATATTGATAGAGATGTATGAGGACTCCAACAAAGGTCACTTTTGGATCTGAGTTTTCACACTCATTCTGTGCTGTTAGAAGACTAGCTAAAGTATAGGATTCTTGGACTTCTACTCTGTTACAGTTTAAGCTATTTATTTTCTTTGGGAAATAGTTAAGTAAAAGCTGAGTAAGGATTTGTCATTTCGGCCACAATTTGAATGTCTATGGTATTTCACTTTGCTTTGCATTCTAATGCCAAAGTCCCAAGTCACAGCATTACTATTTAAAGGGAATTAAGAGACACATAATACTCTGCAATATTAAGATTTTATTGTTTACATTCTGAACTGTACCTTTCAGAAGGGGCAAGAGTTGGGAAGATTGGGCTTCGGTGGGCCATTTTCTGGTCAATAATTTATGTCTGTTGAAAAAGTACACATTGAATTATTGAATAGTTTATATCTGGCACTGAAATGACTTAATGCTTCTGCTGTAAGTGAACCTTTAAGCAAAGTTTAAGATTATGCTGACACCTGTGATCTTGGCATTCAAATATTGCTTATGCAATAAATGCAAATAGAAATTGATACAAAAGAATGAAGACTAAAAACTGCTAAAAAGCTTTTTATAGTGAAAAAGATACTCTTGAAAAGGCAAGGTTGACAGCCTTGAAACTAAAATCTGCTGTTGACACACAGAACTGGTTTGGCAGGACAGAGGCAAACAAACTTCTTGTCCCCAATCTGTCTACTGGTCTCAGACATCATCAATCAATGAAAAATAAAGTAAGATCTACAGAACTATCATAAAACTTCAGAAAGTATTGACCGGAGAATGAAATACAAATGTTTCATGACAGTAGATTATTAGGGGTAAGGTGTTTTTCAGCTTAAAGCATTGGAAGTCAGAAACCTAAATAAAATGTGAGACATCAGTACAGTTAGCAAAATTGAGTCTTATTAATTTGTCTTCAAATCTAAATGACCACACTTTATATTGTAAGTTAATTCTTCTGTGGTAAGAATATAGATTCTGGCTTTAATTTTTAGACCCAGCCAGCCAGACTGCGACAGACGTCGCAGCAGAGTAGTCTATTGAATTGCTTTGGAAAGAGATTTTACATATCTTACTGCGAGACCAGTACCTGGCTCAGCAGCTTTGTCTGCTGACGGAAATTAAATTAATGAACAAGATGTTAGCCTCAATCAAATCCAAGTATTCCACCCTATATAAAACAAATCGTCATCTCTAAGTATAAAGAGAATGAGCACAGCCTGAGCCTGAACTCCTTGGGATCCTAAAATCCTCCCTGAAAACTAAAGGCTGATGTATGAAAAGAATTTTTCAATTGCTGATGAAATCCTGTGCAACATGCTGTACAAACAGAAAGAGAAAAATAGGGTTATGGAAATAAGATAGTCAAATATCCCTTGCGAAGACACGACAGGGCTGCCCTCCGAGATGTCAAAATGCAAAGCATGTTTGTGCTGTAGAGCTGTATGAAAGCACTGCCTGAAAGCAGAGAGCAAACATTGTCACAGTGTGTGTGTTCTATTTATAGCACGGTGCTTCGGAAACTACAAATTAGAAAATAAAATAGTTTTAAGAGAAGCTGGGTTGCTGAGCAGCAATGACACTAGGCCGGAATTCAGGTCTGATTTTAATTCCTTGCTCAATCTCTGATCCTGTTGACTTTGGACAAGTTATTTCCATGCCTAATGACTCAGTTTCCCTATATGGAAGAGAGATAACGATACCTACCTCCTTGTTTAAGTTCTTACATGGCTATAAGCAAAAAGCAGAGTATAAGAGCTGGGTATCATTATGATGACTTCTGCATTCAAAATGCTGCACAGACACTGAATGTCCAGTCCTGCAATCTGCTCCTCACACTCGTCGTTTCCCAGTTGTTTGTTTTTAAGCAATGCCACCACTCTGCAAGGTGTCCCTCCTGGCTGTACCACCAGGCCACACAGTAACCAGGCACCCAGTTCTCAGCGGACCTGAGCTCATGTACTCTTAGACCTCTGGGCCTTAACTCATTTTTATCTTGATGTACTGAAGCATTTAAACACAGTTTAACTGTAAACAGAGGAATTATCCCACTGATATAAGAAGAGCTATGCGTACCACAGCAGCAAAGCACTGGATGCTACCTAGAAAAATGAAGAACAAATATTAAAGTCCATATATCTAGCAGTATCTTACTGAAATACACCTTATAAAAACAGCCAAACAGTGTTTTAATCTTATGGCATTCGGTATCTACTTATCATTGATTGGGAAAAAAAAAATTGCAGCAGAGTAAGCATAGGTCTGTTTGAAGTTTTAACTTTTTCTGCCAGACTACCATTAGACATGCAGCTAAATGTAAATACCTGGAGAAATTGTGCACATGAAACGAAAGTTACACAGATTAACTTCTCATTCATTTCTTACTGCTAACTTAAGCACTTCACTCAGTACACAGTGAAATATGTCATCATCACTTCTCAGATTTCTTGATCTGATCTGACAACCAGAAAGGATGTGTCTAAGATCTTGTTCAGCAATTCTACAAAACTTTCCTGAAGTTTGGAGATATTTGCAATAAAATATAACAGGTAAATCTCAGAACTAATGACAAATTATTTCTCTATGAGTGTGTTTAATACTGATTTAGACTAGTAAATATAAAAGGAAAAAAACCACAAGATGTTCTGATGTCTAGATTCAGAGAAGTGCAATTTCACATGGCTTCAATTTTAATGGCAGTGAACTGGGATCAGGTGAGATACCAGCTGAAATACAGGCTACAGGTATTTAATTTTTTTTTGTAATGTTGTCTCCTGCTTGATACTGCTGTAGCAATTTAAGTCATGATATATTAACCTGGTAAATTTTGGTTAATTGATTTAAATTACTGAATATTCCAAATATAGTTTTCACGTGGATGAGAAAAGATTTTTCCCAGTTGTAATTGGTATGCCTGATTGCCAAAAATAACAGTTCACTTGCTACATAAGGCAGCTTTTCCATACAAACATGGAGTACTTCCTTATCATTTCTTTAAGTCACTGACATCAGATGTGTAAAGGCTTGAAAAAAAAATCAGCCATGGGACATGACGAAGAAACACTTTTAGCAATGCGCAGTTCACTCCTCGCTGTTTGTGTTGTGGCATCCCTTCCTCACTTCTCACACTGCTTTGCTCGTGTTTTTTCTGATCATGATAATCTTCCATGATAATCTACGTCTAATACTTGCAGCAATGTCTGTGCACCTCGGAGTGTTTTTCACGTTCATTCTCACAATATGCCTGTGAGGCAGGAAAGCATTATTATCTCTGAAAACAGAATTTCCTTCTGTAGGGATGTGAAGCACGGGGCGGGCTATGTGACTTGCCACGAGTCACACGGGAATCAAAGCAGACTGAAATACCTGCCTAGGCAAACACTTTAATCACTCTTTTCTTCTTAAAATAGAAAGCGCTTTGGTCGCGGGCCCACCCCCCCCCCCCCCCCCCCGCCACATCCTTCCCGGCGTTACTCCGGAGTGCTCTGGGGCGACGCTCCGGAGTAAGTGAACAAGTCCCCGCGCTGCCGCTCGGCAGAGGGACGGGTCAAGCCCTGGCTGTGCCGGGGAGAGCCAGACCCTCGCCGAGCCCTGCGCACGGCGGTGGCATCTCTGCACGCGCTCGGTGCG
>NW_008686007.1:0-848 GCF_000695815.1 Acanthisitta chloris | reverse complement strand
GATACACTGGGAATCACTGGGATGCACTGGGCGAGCTCAAGAGACTCACTGGGACGCACTGGGAAAGCCTCAGGAATGCACTGGGATACACTGGGAATCACCGGGATACACTGGTCAAGCTCAAGAGGATCACTGGGATACTATGGGAGTCACTGGGATACACTGGGCAGGCCCCAGGGACACACTGGCACACACTGGGCAGCTGCTGTGGGCAGAGCAGTGACCTCAGTGACCCAGTGACCCACAGAGCCCTGTGCCCTCCCTGTCCCCTGTCCCTCCCAGTTTGTTCCGATCCCAAGGGGACTGGAGCCAATTCCTGGCTCAGCTCCTCCTCCAGCCCCTCTCCTGTTCCTGGGTGGGCACAATGTCCCCCCCAGCCCCTCACTGCAGCTCTGCCCCAAAGAATGCAGCAAGAGGCCATTAAAGACAACACTTTTGTGTCTATATTTCGAGGCAGTGACAGTGTTGGCTCTGCTGGAGCCTCAGGGAGGTGGTGGGCACAGCTCGGCATTGTCCCACAGCACAGGGATCTGTGGGATGGCACAGGGATGGCACAGCCTGGCATCATCCCACGGCACAGGGATCTGTGAGATGGCACAGGGATGGCACAGCCTGGCATCATCCCACGGCACAGAGATCTGTGGGATGGCACAGGGATGGCACAGCCTGGCATTGTCCCATGGCACAGGGATCTGTGGGATGGCACAGGCATGACACAGCCTGGCATCACCCTGTGACATGGGGATCCGTGGGATGGCACTGTCAGGGATGGCACAGGGATGACACAGCCTGGCATCACCCTGTGGCACAGGGCTCCGTGGGGTGGCTCAGCCAGGGATGGCACAGCC
>NW_008686006.1:0-974 GCF_000695815.1 Acanthisitta chloris | reverse complement strand
CCAGCTGATTCTATGATTCTATGATAAATATATATAGAAAATATATAAATAGTTGGCAATGAAGGAATCTTGAATGTCATTGAATCCTTACTGAGCCTAAGAACCATGAAATCTTGCCCTTTTAAAGCTGGATGATAAATCTACTGAATTTCACAATACTCAGTACTGATTTAGTGTTTAGTAAATCAGTTCATTACTGATTTACTTAGTACTTCTGTACTAAGAAAGACCTAATAAATAACCTACAGTTCTCCTTTCTTTCGTGACATTTTCATCTTGTCTGGCAGTATAGTGAAGACTCTAATTCAGTGACACAACACTTTTTTCACTGACTTTACATCCCTGATTACTTTCATTAGTTGAAATGGTGCACACAGACTTTCCTCTAAGTTGATATTATTATTTTCTTTATTATTAGTAGTACTCTAAAATTTACATAACAGTTTCAACAACTGTTCAACGTCTTTGTCGGTGACATGGACAGTGGATTGAGTGCACCCTCAGCAAGTTCAGTGACCACACCAGGTGTGTGGGGCAGTCCCATCTGGAGGGAAGGGATGGGACATCCTTGACAGGCTGGAGAGGTGGAACAATTCAAACCTCATGGAGTTCAACAAAGTGAAGTGCAAGGTCCTACATCTGGGCCATAGACAGGGTGGGTGGAGAAAGAATTGAGAGCAGCAACAAGGAGAAAGACTTGGGAGTGACAGTGGATGAGAAACTCACCATGAGTTGCAGTGTGAACTCTGCCCAGAAAGCCAATGGAATCCTGGAGTGTGGGTAGCAGGTCGGAAGAGGTGATTCTTCCCCTCTGCTCTGCTCTCCTGAGACCCACCTGGAATACTGCACACAGTTCTGGTGTCCTCAACATCAGAAGGACATGGAACTCTTGGAGAGAGAAAGGCCACGAAGTTGATAAGAGGACTGGAGCAGCCCTGAAGACAAGTCCAATGAAGACAGGCTGAGGGAGTTGA
>NW_008686005.1:0-7274 GCF_000695815.1 Acanthisitta chloris | reverse complement strand
CCCAGCCTGGAGCACTGCATGGGACTGCTATGGCCAAAGTACAGGAGCAGCACTTTACCTTGTTAAATCTCATCCATTGGAATCAGCTCAATCTCTCCAGCCTGTCCAGGTCCCTCTGCAGAGCCCTCCTACCTCTCAGAGGAGACATACTTCTGTTTGAACTAAGTTGCACTATGGCTTGACCTAAACAGTTTTTAAGAAAAGCAGTTTTTTTGCCCTCAGACATTCCTGGACATGCTCCATGAAACGCTGAGGTTCTGACCACACCTAAGACAGAAAAGCTGCATGGAGACCAGCGATACCATAGGACTCAACACATGAGTCACTGAATGCAGTGACTAGGACACCACCTTCTACCTGCCTAAGAACATCACCACTGTTGCAGATCTCACTGTGTTTAAGCTCTAAGGTTAAACTCCACTGTTTGCCTTAGGCTAAGTGTAAAACACATCTGTGAGACAGTATGAGCTTTGCAGTTGAAATTCAGTTATTGCCACTTTGCTATAACACACTAAGGTTTGTGATCTGACAGGTACCACAACAACATCTCTGCACGGACTAGCAACCAAGGGCTTTAATTTTTTTCCCAAGCAGAGCTGAAAACAGCATTTTGGTCTGGAATTTTTTTTTTGCTATATCAAGAAAAAGATGTGGAACAAAGAGGAGATGAAGAAAAGCGTTTTTGAGTAAAGTTGTTTCAGTTCCTGACTACACTCCACAACAAGCCAACACAAGAGTTAGGGAGCTGTTGTAAGATTAATTCCGTTGTGCCCCAGCACAGCAAGAGCAGCATTAATTGAGCAGAATTGGCAAACAGGCCTCTATTACCATTTCCTGTAACTTGGCTTTGGTTTGTTCTCAGCCAAAAACAGTTACTGCAAATTCCAGGCGACATAAGTAGAACACACTCAGCGATGCCCCTGCAATAGGTGTCTGCGGGGGAGGAGCAGGGGGGGGGGGGGGGAGGGGGAGGACCACGTGCAATAGGGGGACAGGAGGCAGTGGGGAAATGAAATAAAATAATTAATTCCTATCTACATACTGCTAGGAAATCACACCTTGCTGCTTATGGACTACCCTTACAGCAATGCAAATAGTTCAGTGCTTGCTCTGCCTCCTACCAACATTTGTGATGGCTCCATCCTTCCAGGCCATTTGCAATATTAATTCTCTTAATACATTTAGTTTTCTCTTTGAAAAACAAGGAGCACTACAAACTCATTTTGGAAAGCAAGGAATAGTACAGTAGTAGTAGTAGAGCTTCCACATAAATACGTAACCTTTAAATAATCCCAAAACAATCCACAAACAAAACAAAATCCAGCTCAACAATAACCAAATCTAAATGTCACCAGCAGACTACTTTAAATCTATATGAAGGTTCAGAAAGGACACTGAAATACCACCCTCACCTTCCTTTCACTTCCCAGGTCTCAACAAAGGCACAAACTTCTCCAAAGTGGGTCCTTCCCACAGACTGCAGCTCTTCATGAACTGCTCCAGCATGGATCCCTTCCACAGGGTGCAGTCCTTCAGGAACAGACTGCTCCAGTGTGGAGTCACCATGTCCTGCCAGCACAGCTGCTCCAGCATGGGCTCCTCTCTCCACAGCCCTGCAGGTCCTTCCAGGAGCTGCTCCAGCACAGGCTTCCCATGAGGTCACAGGCTCCTTTGAGCATCCATCTGCTCTGGCACAGGGTCCTCCACGGGCTGCAGGTGGACCTCTGCCCCACCAAGGGCCTGCACAGGCTGCAGAGAGACAGCTACAGAGAGACATGCCTCTCCATGGTCTGCAGCACAGGCTGCAGGGGAACCTCTGCTCTGTGCCTGGAGCACCTCCTGCCCCTCCTTCTTCAGACTTCGGTGTCTGCAGGGATGTGTCTCTCACGTATTCTCAACTCTACTGGCTGTTGCTCTGCAGCAGGTTGGGCTTTTCTACTCTTCCTAATCTGCTATCCCAGAGGTGCTACCACCAAGACTGCTGGGCTCAGCCTTAGCCAGCAGCAGGAGCACTTTGAAGCCACTGGCATTGTCTGTGTCGGACAAGGGAAACTTCCAGCAGCTTCTCACAGTAACTGCCTCTGTAGTCCTCTCGCTATCAAAACCTGGCCATGCAAACCCAGCGCAACCACTGGAATAAAAGCAACATTTTTGTTACTTCCCAGGCTGCAACACTTATTTCAAAAAGTCGCAGAACCATCATACACAGACACTAACTTGCCACAGCATAGCCTTAGTTCTGCTAAGGGCAGATGTCTCCCTCGGGGAACTATCATGGGCTCCTCTACAGACTTGGCATTTCCCATGGCCATAAACCCACAGATACAGTGGGTGCTTCACAGACCTCAGTGTCAAAGGCTACACAGTCACACTAGAATGGTTTGACAGCTTTGGGCTTCATAAAATGCCAGGAACAGCTTTTCTTTATCTCCATCCTCTGAGCAAGGCCACAGCTCAAAAGCCATTTTATATCCAGTTGTATTAGCCACATAGGCTGCCAATCAGACTATGCTGAAGCAAAACAAAAGGTCATACAAAATTATCTTGGTTTCAGTTCCAGTTATTTGTTGATTTAGATCAAACGAGAGGAATAACAACTCTGACTGTATATGAAGGTTCCAATCCCTACATATAATGTCTTTAAAACACACCCATGGGCACCTTTGTATTCTTCCAGCAGAGGTGCAGCTCTGTACAAGTGGAATTTTAAGTTGCTTAGTCTCTCTGGAGTTTAGTCTGTAAAAAGCAGCAAATACACCTTGAGACTTGTAAAACACCCTGGATGAAAAGTATTCATCATTTGAGTAGCCTTTTTTCTTTTCCATTCTGCGTGTGGTTGGGGCTTTTTGTTGCTGTCGTTGTTGTTTTAGATCAGCAGACAGTATTGCAACAACAGAAAATGAGCTTGATAAAATGGGCCATACAAACAGACAAGACTGTCAGCAGATAAACTGATTCAACATATGCAATCATCAAGTCACATCAGGCAAGCTGTGCAAGCAGAGAACTAAGAGACTCCAGGTTAGTCCTCAACCAGTAAAACAACTGGGGATATCTTTATCCGTATTTGGAAATCTTTATTAGAGTTGCTATTTTAGGCTTGACATGTATTGCTATGACATACTGGGTTTGATTGATTGCACCCTTCTCTCTCCATCAAGATGAACTAACTCAGACATGCAATGGCTTGTCAACAGGTATTTATGGTATCAGCAAAGACTGTGGTCTTGTTCAACATCTAATAGCTTTTTTCTTGTACTACAGTCTGTCAAGGCAAACTGAAATCAGAGGGAAAAAATACTTCATTACAGAAGGTGCATTTTGATTTCAGTTGCATCTCAAGGACTAAGTAAATCCTTACACAGACTTCTAATGAGAACTTTAAAAAAGCTTCAATTCAGCCAAACACTAACAAATTTTACAAAGGTTTTAGAACCTTTATCTTCCTCCTAGTAGGGAGGTCCTATACCCATCACATTGTCAGACTTAAAAACTGCATTACACACATTTAGCCAGTTTAATACTACTACTATTAAGAATAGTAAAAACCATTGCTTGTGTGGGACGTGGTCAAAATAGTTATGCATCTGTAAAACTTCACTTGTATGAGCAAGTTAACAAATTAGAGTGAACAGTGCTAATTTCCACATTTCAGATTGCAATCATATTAGTTTTAAATACTACTACATAAAATCATGCTCACCCTTCCCTGCCAGATCAGGTCCTTAAAAACTTCTCCTCTCATGTCTTTGTGCCCTTACCTGTGCAAGCTGCCAACACAGCAGTGCTATTAACAAAACAAATGAAGAGAAGGGTGTGCTGTTCCACGTTTATGCTGGTCAATTCACAATACTAAACAGGCCTCTAAAATGACAGAGCACTTTTTACCAAAATCAGTTAATTCTGTGTCATTTATTTATATGCCAAACCAATGCAAAATTGGTCTGGAAAGACATACCTCCTCATATAGTCAAACTGGACAGGAACAATTAGATTTGTATGTTTGGCATCTGGTGCTGATGAAACACAGAAGAGCTACCAGTAGCTGCTACAATTATGAACTCCTCTATGCAAACCAAGAGCCATCATGACCATACCTAATCTTCTTCAGGAGCCTAATACAACTCAACAAGACAATGAGGCAGATAACAGGATCCCTGGTTACACTGTTACTGGTTTCCCTAACAGCTTCATTCCTCCTGTGTCTGTCAGTGACTCTGTTTACTAGCTCATTTACCAAATATATATTGTTATTCGTGTTTTGATGCAGCAAAGTTATTACCTTGATTCCAATACAGTAACAGGAACTTACCCAGTTTGCTCTGGCACAGTCAATACGGTTTGATTCACCATGCTGAAGCTGCAGGATTCTGATTGCCCCAAGGAACACACTGTGCCCAGCATCTCTTGAGCTCGCCCAGGACTTAACCACTAACTACAGAAGAAATGTGCTGAAAGCATTACTCAAATCACCACATCTCACACCCCCTCAGATTTCAAAGAATCTGCTCTGAGCACTACTACGAAAAATAAGGGGCTTCCTTGTGGAGTATCTACCCAATACGGGCAGGAACAGAATTCAATTTCACTGCACGAGAAAATGTAGCCCATAAAAAAGATTCTACCAATACATACTTATTGTTGGAAATAGCTATACCAGTACCAAAACAGATACTCTGTGCAGTTGCTTTGAGAAGATGAGCAAACCATTGTTTGTATTTCATAACAGACACATTTAGCCCTTGCAGTGGCAGAAGCAGAAAGACAGAGCAGCCAAAGCCAGTCAGAAACACCCCAAGGGGAATAAGAGTCAAGGAAGCAATTGCTAAATACACACCTGCAGCTGAGCAATTGGAGGCACTGATAAGAGTACCGAGCAATCCAATGGCATCAAATACAATCCTGACTCAAAAGTTATTATCCTCTCTGCAGAAATGAAGCCACAGATCTGCTAATAAAAAGAGAGGCACTGTAAAATATGAAGCTTTACCAATTCTGCTTGGGCAAGATGTCAACAAACAAGAGATCATTATCATTAGCTCCTGCTATTGTACTGTAGGAATTCTTTTCTAAAGAAGAAAAAAGAGGAACAAAAGTAATACAACACTTTCACACGCGCACTGTTTTCATCAGGGTTTGATCTGGATGGAAACTTTGTGGCTGCATTACAACACACACGAGCAATTTAAATCCTAAGCAGGTCCTTATTTAACATACGCAGGGGTTTAGTGTCTGTTTGCTACTAAGCAGGTCTTTATTTAACCTGCACAGGGGTTTAGTGTCTGTTTGCTACACAGCAGAAAGCCCCAGGCACTAGAATTGAAAGGACTTACCAGGCCTGATGCCTTGCACTGAAAGAGCTTTGGTCATTTCACTGACACCAGCCTTCCTGAACTGATACCTAGAAGTACCTTGTCGTGGTTTAACCCCAGCAGCAGCCAAGAACCACACAGCCTCTCACTCACTCCCCCACCAACGGGATGGGGGAGCGAATCAGAAGGGTAAAAGCTACAAAAACTCATGGGTTGAGATAAAGACAGTTTAATAGAGAAAGCAAAAGCTGCACACACAAGCATAGCAAAACAAGGAATTAATTCACTGCTTCCTGAAGACAGGAGGTGTTTTGCCATCTCCAGGAGAGCAGGGACCATCACGTGTAACGGTTCCTTGGGAAGACAAACCCCATCACTCCAGATGTCCCCCCTTCCTCCTTCTTCCTCCCACCTTATATACTGAGCATGATGTCATATGGTATGGAATATCCCTTTGGTCAGTTTGGGTCACCTGTCCCAGCTGTGTCTCCTCCCAGTCTCCCATGCATCCCCAACTTCCTTGCCAGCCTGGCAGTACGGAAAGCAGCAAAGGCCTTGACTCTGTGTAAACTCTGCTCAGCAATAACAAAAACATCTCTGCATTATCAACTCTGTGTTCTGCACAAAACCTAAACACAGCCCCATACTAGCCTCTATGAAGAAAGTTAACTCTACTCCAGCTCAAACCAGCACATACCTAAAATTCACCTAAAATGTCACAGGGTTCATAGTCAAATGCTGTCTACCATAAGAGGCTGGAAAAGCAAGAGAAATCCCCGAATTAATATAATTCTTCATATTCTAAGACGCTGCATTCACAGAACAGGCAGGAAATCAATTTACTCAAAACCAGTGTGCACCTGCAGTAACACTTCCCTCAGAACATGTGGAGATGCTTAACTAAGCAGCAGTAAGACTTCAGAACTGCTGCTGCTGCTGAGCTGGAGTGCTGATTTTGCAGTGGATTCCCAAAACTTGTAGATTCAGATTCTCCAAGTTTATCCCACTCACAGGATATGGCACACGGACCCAACCAAGGCAGAATTCACACCTCTGGCATGGGGTCAAAGGCAAGGCCAGGGAAGGGAAGGCAAGGGAAGGCAGCTGGATGGGCACAGCTTCCCTGGGCAGGGGAGCCTGGAGGTGAGCAGAACAGGAGCTAATCCTGGGGGAGAGTTGTGCTAGGGACAGAGACAGCACAAATGCACACCTGGTCTGTCACTGAGCTGACAGCAACTGCTGTCAGTGCTGACTCTAAGCCCATTGCTGGTGACACCTGAACAACTTGACACAGGAACCTCCTACAGAAGAAGTGCTAGCTCTGAGTCAGAGCATCTGTTTGAAAATTAATCCACAGCACCATTTACCACATTTCTGCACTGGCCCTGATGCTAACCTTATATCCTTCTTGCTGCTGTTAACACATGGTAACAAGTGAACAGCTTGAGATCTACATCATTTGTAGCCTTTTCACACCACCATTCTGTATTTCCTCCGCAAAAAAACTGTCTGAAGAAGAAATAAAATTGTTAATTGTCTCCATGAGATGGTACCCAAAGTACAGTAATGGCTTTATACAGAGCCCAAATGCCAGATTAAGTGCAAGGTCAGTGTTCCAGTAACAAATCTCCCAGGCAAAACATCACTAACCACTACAGAGCACAGCAAACCGCAAAAGCCAACACCAACCTTTAACACATACAGCCAAAATAAAAGGGATGTATCAGAGAAATTCATATCAAGAACAGATGAATCAATATCATGACCCACAAATGTTAACATATATAAATCCCTTCTAATACGCTCTGGTCAGTCTGTTATTACCTCCAACTGTTCAAGTCTCTGTTCAAACACCACAAAGGACAGTCATGATTTAACCTCAGCCAGCAACTAAGCACCACATAGCTACTGCTCACTCCCCCAGCAGTACAGCAGGGAAGAGTAAAAGTGAGAAAACTTGTG
>NW_008686004.1:1762-2042 GCF_000695815.1 Acanthisitta chloris | reverse complement strand
GGGAGGGAAACAAGGGGGCCAGGGAACCACCAAGACCCCCAGTGACCCCCCACAGCCCCCAGTACCCACAGTGAACCCCACAGACCCCAGTGTCCCCCCTGGACTCAGCCAGTTTGATCTAGAACTGTGGGTACTGGGGGGCCCCTAGGACTTACCTGACTCCCCCAGTACCCCCAGTGACATCCCATAGCTCCCTTGGACCCAGCCAGTTTGATCTGGGGTGGGAGGGGAACAAGAGGGTCCAGGGAACCACCAGGACCCCCAGTGACACTCCCAGTAC
>NW_008686004.1:0-1707 GCF_000695815.1 Acanthisitta chloris | reverse complement strand
GTGGAAACAAAGGGGTCAGAGGGACCACCAGGACCTCCCAGTAGTCACACTGGCCCCCCTATAGCCCCCAGGACACACACCCCCAGTCCCCAGTGTCCACCTTGGACCCAGCCAGTTTGATCTGTGACGGGGGGAAACAAGGGGGCCAGGGAGGCCACCAGGACCCCCAGCGATCCCCCAGTACCCACAGTGACCCCTGCAGTACCCTAAACCCTCCAAATCCTCACCTTGAGGTTCTCCAGGTGATCATTATCCCCAGTTCTGAGGTGTTTTGGACCATTTGATGGACAACTGCCCATGGGGAACTCCCGCAAAACCCAAATGACCTAATTTCTCCCATATTTCATCTCCAAAGTGCTCCCAGAACCCCCAAACCTCACCTTGAGGTTCTCCAGCTCATCATTAGCCCCAACTCTGGGGTCTTTGGGGACCATTTGAAGGGCAAGAAACCACAGAGAATCCCCCAAATATCCCATATTTCACCTCCAAAGACCTCCCAGAACCCCCAAACCTTCCAATCCTCAATTTGAGGTTCTCCAAGTCATCGTTATCCCTAATTTTGAGATATTTTGGGACCATTTGGAGAAAAACAAACCCCAGGGAATCCCCTCAATCCCCCCATTTTTTCCCATATTTCACGTCCAAAGATCCCCAGACCCCCCAGTCCTCAACTTGAGGCTCTCCAGGTCATTGACAACCCCAACTGTGGGGCATTTGGAGACGATTTAAGAAACAACAAGCCACAGGGAACCCCAAAACCACCCCAAACACTTCTTTATCCAACTCTAAAGACCCTCAAAATCCCCCAAACCTCCCAATCCTCAACTTGAGGTTCTCCAGGGCATTGACAACCCCAAATTTGGAGGCTTTTGGGATCACTTAAAGGGCAACAAACCACAGCGAAGCCCCCACACCCACATTATCTCCTATATTTCACCCCCAATCCCCCAGTCCTCCCCAACCCCTCACCTTAAGTGGCTTGAGGATCTCCAAGCCATCACTATCCCAAATTTTGAGGCATTTTGGGACCATTCGAGGAACAACGGAAAATGGGGAACCCCCGAAAAAGCCCATATTTTACTTCCAAAGACCTCAAAGTCTTCAACTTGAGGTTCTCCAGGTCATTTTGAGACCATTTGAAGGGCAACAAACCACAGGGAAGGCCCCAAAACACCATTTTCTCCCATATTTCACCTCTAAAGATCCCCAGACCTCCCAGTCCTCAACTTGAGGTTCTCCAGGTCATTGACAACCTCAACTTTGGGGCATTTGGGGACTATTTAAGGGGAAACAAACCACAGAGAATCCCTAAACCCCATATTTTCTCCCGTATTTCACCTCCAAAGCTCCCCAAACTCCCCGATCTCAACTTGAGGTTCTCCAGGTCATTGACAACCCCAACTTTGGCCCATTTTAAGGACAACAAGCCATAGGGAATCCCCCAAACCCACATTTTCTCTCCTATTTCCCCCCCAAACCCCTCCAACTCCTCACCTTCAGCGGCTTGAGCGGCTCCACACCGTCGCTGCCCTCCTCTCCTCCCTTCTTCCCTCGTCCTCTCCCTCTCCCCCGCGGCCTCTTGGCGCCGTCGGGGCTGGGGAAGCCGGGGGGCTCCAGGGGCCGGATCCGGGGTCGCCCCCTCGGCCTGGGGGGCCCTTCCCTCTTGGGCTTGGTGGGTTTCCTGCCTCGCTTCTTGGGGGCCGGGTG
>NW_008686003.1:0-4129 GCF_000695815.1 Acanthisitta chloris | reverse complement strand
ATATATATATATAATTCCCCAGTTTTCTTTCTGCTTTTCCTGAACCATGCTGCCTGTACTGTAGCTTTCCTGGTTCACGGTAGCCTACTTGCAGTAAGTCCATACCGTCAAGCCTGCACTGTGCATTGTACTTATACTATCAAGAAAACCTTCTTACTATATAATGCAATTAAGGCATGCTCTAGCTAATAGCGCAGACCACAGTATTCCATCTGCCTGCCTTGCATTCTCTGTCCAAACAACTCAGTACCCAAATTTTGCTAGGGGCAGAGGGGCAGCTGAACATCATCCCTGAATGATGCCAATAATGAACACCTTGGTCCACAGTTACTTTATAAATGCAAATATATTATACCATTGAACTCAAGTCCAGCTACTGTCCCCAGACTTTGGAGAGAGTGAGAAGTGGATCCCTGTCTCACAGCAGAGGCCAGCTGTAAGTGAAATGTTGTCCTCTATTATGCCACATCATGGCAGCAAAAGGAAAAAAACAAGGGTGAAGCAGTGATACAAGGGTGCTGCTGGTTGATCTGAAAATTATTTGGCTTTTCATTGCTAGAGTATCCTTCAAAGACAAGCAAAAGACGTATTTTGTCTTAAACTAACACTACTTTTTCCTTACCATTGTCCCACTGCTCAGTGTGAAGGCCAGTTCCCTTTCTCAACAGATTCATGTTGGATACATTACACAAAGATGAACAAGATAAAAGGGGATGTTTAAAGCAGGAAAATCAATCATAAACAAATCAAGAAGGCTTATTGGCAAGCAGAAAATCAATCCCAACCTTGCAGAAAGAGTCACATGCTGACCTCCTGCAGGTATATATCTTCCTTGGTGAAATTCTGAAGTCTAAGTGAAATCCACACCAGAGAGAGGCCTCATGTTAGCAAAGAGTTTCCATCTGTTTCATTCTTCTGCTACATGAGAGCAACCTAAGTGGCTTTCAGCAAACTGGAGCACAGAGTGGCAGCATATTTGACTGGGTATGTGAGGAATATGAGCAGCTGCAAGAGTACACATGACCAAACATTTCAACTGGTACGAGGATAGCTAAGGTGAGGTACTGCACATGGGATCCTATATTTGTGAATGGGGATAAAAGGGAGTGCCCTTTATTTACACTGGAAAATTGGATGCACAAGTTAGACCATACCTCATGGATGATGTATGTTACCGTTTCTTTTGGATTACCACAGCCGCTGAGGACTTTGCCATGCTTAGCATATAAAGCCGTATATTAAGCACAAAACTTCAATGTTGTATCTGTGTAGCTGCTACTTCTACAGTATGTGTAATGCTTAGTCATGTCCATGTTACAAATGCAAAGAAAAATTTATTACTTTCCCATGTTTTTCAGGGCTTGCATGTTCTAAGAGAATAAACACAGGTGGAAATATAAGCAGGGCCTTTTCAGATAAAGGTCTGGGTTCCCTTCCATTTTCTCTGGGCCAAAAGACAGTTGGTGTAATCCCAACACCACCTGTACAGGTCATGCCGTGTAAACAGGTGGCTGCCTACACCTTTCATATCTTTTATGTATTGCCTTAAGAGAATGTGTTCGTTCTTGTAGCTGTTTCCCAGCTTCTCACTGTCATTAAGCCACAAAGAAGGGCATTAGCTTTTAAGAACATGAATGTTCTGTATTCCTCTTCACGTTGTATTTAGAAAGCAATGTCTAAGTCATGGGGATAGCTGAAAAATATGATAGTGATCTCACCCTACAGTCATTGGGCTTCTCCTCTATCTGGGAGGAGCTCTGCCAGCACCTGCAAATCCAAGCAGTCTTGGGAACCACATAACAAGGGAGACTCAAGGAAGGAACTTGTGACCAAAAGAGAGATGGTCCTATATGCAGCAGGCTGAAAGAAACCTCAAAGACAGCATGAACTGAGGCATTTATGTCTCATTTCCTTAATTTCAAGCAGCAACTAAGTATACATTACATCATTTATGAATAAGCAATTTTAATTAAACTTGTTAAATGTCTAATGTTGTATTTTTAAATCTTGCAAATTATGTAACTCTTCATATGTTTGCCACTGCACCCCATCACCTGCTGGGTCAGGTTGGTTCCCACTAGAGAGTTAGCAGCGGCAGGTTTATGACCATCAGATACCAAATTATCTAACTTACATTAAATGAGTCTCTTCCGACATATCAACTAAATAATACTGCCCCCTGCTCACAAGATGATGCATTCTAAAAAAAAGGCACTTATTTTAGTTCTAAGCTCTGCTTTTCCAAATATAGACACATACCAAACAGGAAGCTTCTACAATTTGGCCATCAGATTCAGGGCGAGGTGACAATTGCTCTGCTGTGCATAAGTATCCAGGGAAGGGAAATTCTGAAATTGCACCAGAAAACTAAGTAAAATACACACTTCACTGTAAGTTGTCCTACAGATTTAGGAACATAAATACAGCACATTCACATGCCTTTCTGAATGGAAACCTTGATGACTTACTTCCCTTCACAGCCTAGGGCTGGGTTTCCAACGGCAAAGAGCTTACTCCATAAAGAAAGGTAAAGGAAGGTGCTCCTTGGGTTTGTCCTTGTCCTTCACCCTCCTCTGTCCAGACTTCCTGCCCCAGAGCTGTTCAGGTTCCAGCTGCAAGGAGGGAACACTATGGTAAAGACGAGTCCACCTGGCATGACACAGCAGTTCCTGCAGCAGGGACAACCCCTCTGAGCACAGCTGGCTGGGAAGGGTCAGCCTTTGGTCTGCACCCAGCTAAGATCTTTGCATAGACCTTTCTGGTTTCTGATTAACTGTATGACAACTTTGCTAACAGATTATATTAGCAACATTTCATTACGATTTCTGGACAAACGCGTAAAGACACTCAGACAGAATTTCTTCGGCGTTCCCAATGTTTTATAAAGCCAGAGTAGAGGAATCATTTCCAATCTTAAATTCATTACTGGGTAGCAAGAGAAGCCATTACCTTGCAAATTATTACTCTGTGGCTCCAAAAATAACAAACTCTACCAAGAATCCAAAACAAGAAAGTAAAAACTTCTAACCTCATACCTAGTCTCATCACTAGGCTCATGCACAAGACAATTTTGTTTCATATAAGTACTATGTATAATTTTATTAGAAAGAAATATTATTCTGATGTTAAGACATCAAGTTATAAGCAAAAGGATAATAAAAAATTTGTTATTTTATTGTTAGAAATATATTTAATGGAAACATTTGCAAGAGTGTGTAGTGCTGGGAAAATGCTGATTGTTAATGGGTTTAATCATGAAATCCTGGAATATGTTTCTTTTCAACACTGTGCCGAGTACATACAGGTTTCATGTTTCTTGCAAAGCTGTAATACTGACACAGAAGAATTCCAATATAGTCAAGCTAAATCAGGAAAAGGAGAGAAAAATTGATTGTAAATGGAATTAAGGTAATGCCCGAGTTATTGTTGGCATCACAACTTGCATAGCTTTCTTCTTACAAGTATTTCAGTTAATAGGCCAAGTCGCAGAGCAGCAACAAAAGATGGGGGTGGGGCCCAAGTCTTTGTTAATTTCACATTAAAATCCGTATGTTTGTTCCTATTACACATTCCAGTAACTATACTGTTCACTTTATTTATATATGAAATACTAAAATGTGTATAAGATGTGATTTTATTATGTATTCATAATAACAAAGATATTTTTTCTTACACTGTTGGTAGCTGCTTTTGTTACACATCTCCCGTTCTCTGAAACGCAGCAATGGGGGCTGGAAGAAACAAATGGCAGAAAACCCCCCTAGATTGCCTTCTAGCATTTTTCTTGGAGCTGAACTATTGCCATAGTCCTCTGAGTATGGTGGATAAGTTCTTGCAGATCAGGGTGGCCTTCAGCCTCTGTGGGAATAAAGCACACACCACCTCTGCTATTTGGATATTGGTATATTGGTTCCTGCACCCCATAAGGGCTACATGAGTCTGGATCCTGCTATTTGGATATTGGTTCCTGCACCCCATAAGGGCTACATGAGGCTAGATCCAGCAGCCCTGCCATGCACTGCCAGTGTGCACACCTTCTGCACAGCCTGGGGATGCCACACCGGGGTCCGAATCATAGAATTTTAGGGGTCCCAACCCCCTACCATGGGCACAGACACCTCCCACTAGA
>NW_008686002.1:0-856 GCF_000695815.1 Acanthisitta chloris | reverse complement strand
ATTTTGTGGTTCCACCACCTTCCCCTCCTCCCAGATAAGATGAGGGAGGAGGGGAAAGGGCCCCCAGCTTTTGCTTGGACAATCAGCAAGACATGTGGCAATCTGTGCTGACTTGCAGCTACTCATCCAAGATGAGCAATCTTGGTGATCCTAAAGGCTAAAAGGTGAAGCAATGGATGTCCAAGGTAGCAAAGTGACCAGAGTGGGTTATCCAGAAGTGTCTTTCAGTCCCTTCTACATTTGAGCCAGAGCTGCTTGTCCCTGTGATCTTCTCATTCTCTCTGGGTTCTGTTCCTTCAATGTGGCTGATGTCTCCAACAGCTGCCACCTAGGCATCCTATGGCAAAGAATGAGGAATCTTCTTTTCCTAGAGAAAGGATGGGAATGAAGTCCTTTAAAGGACAAAAATAATCCTTATTTATTTACATAGGTTTAAGAAAAATGTGTTACTGATTTAGTGGATAAGAAAAGCAAAAGCTGTAACATGGGTGTTGTGTCTGTCACAAAAACACCAAAAATGTTTGTTCAAAGCCAATGAACAAGGGTAGCTCTAGAGAATGGAGTTTTTCTGAGGTAACATTTAACTTTTTTTAAAAAAAGAATCTTCTATTTCAGACAGTCCATTGGGACAACTGCAAATAACATATACGAGGTGCTAAAGGGTACTGGGATAGCACATTATTTTTAAAAGCTGCTGTTTTGATCTCCGATTGCATGAAGATAGAGAAAAATGTGTAACTTCAGGTCTTTACTAACTTTTAGTATTAGTTGCTTCCCAGTCTTTTCTCCCTTCACCCACCCAGTTCCTTTCATCTGGCTGAGGATGTTGTTAGCACAAATGAAGAATAATTTTTTT
>NW_008686001.1:5829-6408 GCF_000695815.1 Acanthisitta chloris | reverse complement strand
CTCAGCTGGACAGGGGGGAGAAAATAAGAATGGAAAACAACTCAAGATCATAGAATCATAGAATTTAAGGGTTGGAATGGACCTTACAGATCATCCCACTAGGTCAGGTTGCTCAAGGCTCATCCAACCTGGATTGAACACCACCAGGGTCAGATAAGACAGTTTCCTAGAGCAAAAGTTGCTGTTAGTCTTGGGAGAAGATGAAGTACAAAGCTCTGTTGTCAGACAGACTGGTGGTCTGCCTGCCTGCAAAGCAACCAATTCATACAGCATTTACATGGTGCAGACCAAATAAAACCTTGTAAACCCAGTCAGCAGCAGAAGGCATAGCTGGATCCTATCAGATCTTCCAGATAGAAGTGTGGAAACCAGTTAAATCTGCTAAAAATTCTGCTATTTTTTTTTCAACAAGTCCAATGAGACCACCTAATCTTGAGAGCCTGCCATGGCCTTGTGATTGTATCTTACATACTTGGCTGCTCCCACATGGCAGAAACGCCTCCTCTTAAATCTGGCTGTGGTTCAGATGCCAAGTTCTCACAAGTGCTAAATTTACTTTTTGGTTTGAACAAGCATGCA
>NW_008686001.1:0-5803 GCF_000695815.1 Acanthisitta chloris | reverse complement strand
TTTTCACATCTGCAGGGGGTGAGAAGGACAGGGCTCTCTTTCCCCTTCCTCCTGCTTTGAGTGCCCTGGCTGCTCACTCCTTTAAGAAGTGGATCGTGGCATTTGGTGGGTCTTTGGCTTTCACTGGGTGCCTTGCAGACAGCTCTTATCCAGAGTGACTTTTAAGACAAAATGTTGTGACTTTTGTGGTGAAATTGCTGTCAAAAATGGTGAGTTCACGAAGGATTTTTCTCACTCAAAACTTGCTGTTAAACATCCTTCTTTGTGAACACTTCTCCCTCTATACTGCTGGGCACACAGACTAGATGAGATCAAGCTGTAAGTCTGTGTGGATTCTGGTCTCTTGACTTGTGCAGGTGTTTGCCTATGTCAAGCTGTAAGCAATTCAAGAAAATCCTCTGTCTTTGTGAGGCACAGTGTGTTTTCATCTGCTTCTTGAGCCCCAGTCTTTCAGAATCCAGCTCCTTTCTCCTTTTCTTTGGGTGTCTTCCAGCCCTACTGTATTTTCCGTTTCACCTCCTTCAGCACTGTGACTAAGCACCTCTTGAGGGTTAGCCTGTTATAATTTCTGGGAGTTATACAGCTGGACTTGTGTTTTTCAGTTTCCTTTTACCCCTTTTTTTTTTTTCCCTTTGGAATGGCTCAAGGAAATGGACACAAACTAAAATCTGCATGTGGTTTTACTTGGAAGGCTTAATGGGAGATATTGATCTATGTTTCTACTCTGTTTTTACAACAAGAAAGTTATTCTGAATTCTGTGCAGAAATTCCCTTAGGTATGCAAAAGTGAAGATCTTGGGCAATTGCTATTTCAGCTAGAAAGTGATGTGTTCTGAGCAGTTCTGGAACATCACATATGTGAACTCTCATCTTTCTGCCATCCAGATTCTCTTTTAATGACTGAATGACCTCAGTGGCCATCACTCATGTTCTTAGGGTGCATTTGCTCCCTGAAGCCACTCCCATGTACTGTTTGAGACTTAAAAAACATCCATTGCTGTGTAGACTGCTGTAACTTTTATGATTTTTGCTATGATTAAACTTGGCAAGGTTGGCACATAGGATTTAAGGGCAAGAGTCTGGGTTAAAGTATAGGCCAGACTACTAGAAAAAAAGGAAAGAAAAGGCAGAGTGAAGGCAGGTGGGGAATCCTCTGCTGCCTCAGCTTGGGCTGGACAGTTCAGGCAAGTCTAACTTTGATCTTGGACTCTCATGGTTGATAAATTTTACTCACACACTGATGTCAATAGGATTACATGTCAGCTTAAATTAGATGAGTAAGTGTTTGCTTAAGTGTAGCTTTGGACAATATGTGCTGCTGAAGAGCACATGGACAGGATTGTTGTGGGTGGACTCTCAACTCTGAGTCAAACCATTAGATGGAATAGAAGGAGCATCTGCTAACACAAGGTGCTCTAACTGGGAATGAAATAAAGTTAAGCACGAAAGTCTAGTTTCCCATCTCTTCAGTGTATCAGGGTACATTTGCTTCTAATTTAAACCTTATGCAGTCACAGTTCCCTGGGGCACGTGGGTGCTAACAGCTCTGTGTGCTGTTTGGGCAGTGGGGTGGCTGTTTGCTGACTCAGCTCTGCGATCAGGGAAATCGTGGCTTTCCTTCCTTTCATCAGGAATGAAGTGTGCTTTCCTCATCCACATCTCTAAATCAGAACATTTTAAGTAGTTGCTCCATGTGTTTCTTAATAGATCATGTTTGTGCTGTACTGTTCACCTGAATGAAAATTTACCAACTGCTTTTGGTTTTTGGTCTGCAAAGACACTGGGAGAGCTTGGATTTTCCTGCTATAGCTAATGGAGAAAGGTTGTGCCTGTTTAAAGTCAGCATTAAATGCTTGTTGGCTTGAGTATATCAAGACCTCACTGCCTCCCAGGACAGGGGCCAAACTCTGCTCCCCAGCCTCACTCTTGAGCCAGCATCTAGTTATATGTTGTTGAATAAACCTCCTGATTTCATCGAGGTTGTGCTGAGCGTGGCAGATGAAATAGATGCTCATATACTTTGATGCAGAGGAGTCCTGGTTTCCTTGGGAGCTCCCGTGGGGGAAATGCCAGAGAGCACATGGACATGTGTGTTGGCATGGCACGTTATGAGATAGAACAACACAGGCTCACCCTCTGCTTTTCTGCAGCAACTCTGCTGCTTGTAAACTGCAGCACGGTAGTTTGTAAGGGCAGTGAATGCCCTCCAGTGGCAGAAAATAGGCTTGGATCAGTTTGTTTTCCATAATTGTTATGGAATTGGTGTGTACAGTTCAAGTTCAGTCTATAGATGGCCTTGAGGCCTTGTGCAACCTGATCTGGTGGAAGGTGTCCCTGCCCATGGCAGGGAGGGTTGGGCCTAGATGATCTGTAAGGTCCATTCCAACCCTTAAATTCTGAGATTCTATGATAGATGTGTCCACTTTGTTGTGGGCTGTTGTGCACTGCAAGACAAGAGACAAGGACAGTCACAAGTATCAGTTGTCTCTGATAATATTACCATGTTATTTTTAACATTTGAAGTAAGTCTTCCAAGCAAAAAGATGATACTCTGAGCTCTAAAATAATACTTTTGGGTGACCCAGCAGTTGTCCTTTTGGAAAAGAGATCAAGCTGTGCTGCACATGCAATGTGAATATCATCACAAGGAAAAGAAGTAATTTGTACTTTAAATGACCCTGGATGTTTTCTCTGGAAACATTTGCTTTTCCAGAAAGAATTTTCTGAGTTCATTATTATTTGGTGAGAGCCCAAGAAAGAGAGAGGTCAGAAACTGGTGCAAGTGCTTGTGGAAGAGGCATGAGCCTCTTGTCAGCTGTGGCTGGTTTGCTAGACAAGCTTAGTGCAAGTTATTTAGCATTTCCCACATCTCTTTGAGCACCTCTGTATAACCAAGCACATGGAGGTTTGCTATTCAACCATGGTCATGAGGACTGCACTTAAAATATCTACAGGATAATACACATTAATAGTGTTCCTATCACTTATGTTAGTCCTCAAGTGCACTAAGAGACTTGATTTCTTTCCTGATTTTGGCAGGTCATTGATTTTGCACTTGTTCAAACACTGCTCAGTTCAGCAAGCAAATATAAAAAGGCATTCTAGGAAATGCAATAAGATATTGGATTAAGTAAAATAATTGCCAGAAATATTAAGTAAAATGACTTTGCTTTTTGCTAATGACTTAGCAAAGCTGATAAAGAGTTCCAGAGGCATAATCAGAGAAAAAAAATGATGTTACTTAAAAAAAGATCACTTATTATTACTTTTTCTTTCTTTTTCTAGGAGGTTAGTATTATGAACACTTATAAGACACAAATGTATATAAAGACAAATACTATTATTAGCCATTCAACCTCTTAGTTAAATGCAAACATATTTTTCTGCTTTCTTCAGATTGGTTTCCAAAGACAATTTGCACCTTGATCCAAATGATATTTGTCTGCTGTTGAAGACTGTTACATCAAAAGTCATAAGCAAAGATGTTCTTCAGGGGGTGCTCTGACAGAGCTGATTTCATGCTTACAGGTTGGAGCTGACCGTTAAGTTTTCAGTTTTCAAACTTGAGTTATAACAGTCTGTTCATTCTTCACAGCTCAAATAATGCAAGTGTCCAAGAAGTAATTCCTGTTGACTTTCCTGTTGAAAACTCATGTTCTCAAACTTCATCGGTCAATATTGCCTTGTATGCTTGTGTGCACTTGTGTGGATTGACAGGGTGACAGGCCAAGAGGAAGACGTGAGCTCATGTTGACACAGTTACTCAGAAGGAAAGGTAGAGATCTGCTGGGAGACTTGTCTTTAACCAGAGAAGTGGCATTTGACATCATTGCTCACTTGAAACCTGCTTTTTGTTCAAATAGCAGATCTGCAGCCTCGTGGGAAGTCTTGCCTTGTTTGGGCCCCACATCTCCAAACTAAGGGCTTCTCCTCTAGCATCCAGCTCCTGGGAAGAGTGATGTCCTCTCACAGATGATACACTCATTGCTGAGACAGCAACCCCAAGGGCTGCAGCTATCCTTAAATACGCCAAAGACTTGTCATTCCCTGCACTGGTGAGTCTAAGTGAGTTTTACTGAATACTTTTCTGCATATCCAGACAGCTTTGGGGTTGTGCTGGGACTCCAATGCCAAAGGTTGTGTTGACCCAGAAAGGACCTGGAGCAGAGTTTTGAGCAGGTTTTTTTCATTCCTGGTTTAATGTCTATGCTGAACACTGTGATGATAGCTATCTTTTGCACAGTTTTGTGGTTTGTTGTGCTTCTCTTACCCTTTGCTGAGCAGTGATGTGACCCTTGTACAAGTTCTTGGGCCAGTCAGTGTTTGTAGGCAAGGGCATGCAGTGGATCTTGAGTGGCTGTTTCAGAGCTTTCTTGTACTTCCGTTTTTGGCTGTTTTTGATATTCTGAAACATGCCCTGGAAAGGAAAGGAATCCATGAGCACATGCCCCTTCTACGTTCAACAGCCCTATTTGAGAGAGCACTTTTCCCCCTCCAGGACGAGTGATGAGGGATGTGTTTATGAGCAAGGGTGGCCGTGCGTGGCAGCAGAAAATGTGAGCTCATCCCATCTCTCCTTTCTTAAACAAGAGCCTAAAAATACTGCCCAAATCGCTCACTGCAAAACTGAAAATATGGCTCCTTGGCCACATAAAAGCTGACTGGAGCTGTGCCTCTGTCCAAAACACTTTCAGATTTATAGGCTGTGTGGACTAAATGAAAATACTTGGAAGGAAAAAGGAACCTTTCAAGGATTATTGATTCTTTGCCTTATTCTGGACAAATAAACCTATGGGTAAAAAGAGAATGAAATGTGTTTACTCAGATGGGATATTTGATCAGATAGGGAGAGGCAGTTGCAGAGCCAAACCTGCCCTATGTGCTGTCTAATCTCCAGGAGGTCTTGGCTGCAGATCAGATCCATTAGCCAGCCCATAACCCCAACAAAGCCTCCTGGAGAAGGTAAAAAAAGGTCAGAGAAAACTGTCTACATTTACTAATCCTTAGTCTGTGCTATGGTGATTTTTTCAAGTTGGGAGGATCACCAAGTTGGTAAAGTTACTATTAAATGGAAAACTTTCAGGTTCTTTTTCAGCTCCTTGTATAGCACTGTGATAAATCATCAGCCAAGTGCTTTTCCAGCAGATGTCACTGTACAATATGTTGACAGCAAACAGCTGTCTGGGCTGCAAAATAATGTGGTCTGGTTTTCCTATCATATTGCCTTACCTTACTCATCTGATGGGCATGAAATTCCACTGAACCTTGGCTTTTCATGGTTTGGCTGATGTGCTGCCCACTGAGCACCCTCCATCCGAGGAGCTGCTGTGATCATTGAATTACCCCTAAACCTCAGTTTTGTTACACTGTGTCTTCATGCCATAACTTTGCCAAAACCATTTCACTAGTTCATAAAGTGGAACAGATGCAATATGGCTAAGGCCTAATTGGGTTTTGTTTGATCATTCAACTGATACCTGTTGACTATAATTGATGTGCTATGGAAGTGCTTGGAAGCTGATGTTAGGCTCTCATTTATATTGAGGATTTTTCTTAGAATCACAGAATGGTTTGGCTTGGAAAGGACCTAAAAGATCCAACCCCCTGCCATGGACAGGGACACCTGTCACTAGCCCAGGCTGCTCAGAGCTCCAGCCAACCTGGCCCTGTTTTAACTCTATAGTTACTTAATTCCCTACTAGGAAGAGACTAGAATTTATTTGACTTTGAAGGAATAAATCAAAAATATACAGTTGAACAGAGGTATTGAGAATAGAGGTGTGGTTATTTTGCCCAGCTCAGG
>NW_008686000.1:0-5415 GCF_000695815.1 Acanthisitta chloris | reverse complement strand
CCATCCACAGGGAGAAGGGTGACCCTAGATCCATTCACAGGGAGAGGGAGAAGGGTGACACCTATATCCATCCCCAGGGAGAAGGAGAGGGATGACTCCCATGTCCATCCACAGAGAGAAGGAGAAGAGATGATTCCCATGTCCATCCACAGGGAGAAATTTAGGAGTGACATCTCTATCCATCCATAGCAACACTCACTGCTCCAGAAAGGAATCAAGTGGGTTCATTGCTGTTGGGGTCATCCCTTGACCCGACTCTTTGTAAAAATTCCTTCTGTTTTTCCCTACTCTACAGCTAAAACCAAGTTGGTTTTTATGGCAAACACTAACCAACTTAAACTGGCCTGATGGAGGTGTTTTCAGGCAGGAAGATGAGGAACTCAGAACCTCCCAGAAATCAAACTCCTCTGATGTCTCAGAGGTGAGGAAACAAAAATTCATGATCCCAGTTAAACCTGCTGGGCAAAGCCTGAGCTGAGGGCTAAGGGCTGAAATCTCCCTGTCCTGCCAACCTCTGTAGAATCTCATCCTCCCCCCAGGACATATATCTACCTGAGGGACTTCTCAAGCTCTTCAATGCAGAGCAAACCCTTTTGCCAGCACACTTTAATCCTCCTTTTCAACCAGCCAATTTGCTCCAAAACCAGCCAGCCTGAACAAAAGGCAATAAACCCTTCCAGAATGCTCCATGGAGGCAGCACAATTACCTGGAGCTAATGAAAATGAAAGAAAATCACTCTGGAAAGGGAACTATGTTGAGAGAGGCTAATAAAGGGAGAGAAAAGAGCAAAGCTGCAAAGAAAACTCAAGGACAAACAGGGTGAAGAACAGGATCCCTGTTCACTGGGTAGGGATCTTCCCACTTGGACTTGGTCATGTCACTTAACCTTGGAGATTCCCATCAAGTGCAGGAGCTTTGGGATGTGCAAAGGGCAATGTGAAACACATTTTAAGGAGATTTTAGAACACTGGGCCTGGAGTGTCTGAAAATAGCCTGAAACCTGAAATAGCCAAAAATTTACACAGTTCAGAGGGAGAAATGTGCTGCTCCAAGGTGTGATGAAGACAAGGAGAAAGCAAAGCAAATATTCTGTGCCTTCCCCAGCCTGGGCTGTAGTGTCAAGTGCTGTCTCAGGGGCTGGAGCTAATGGAAATGAGAGAAAATCACCCTGGAAAGGGAACTATGTTGAGAGAGGCTAATAAAGGGAGAGAAAAGAGCAAAGCTGCAAAGAAAACTCAAGGACAAACAGGGTGAAGAACAGGATCCCTGTCCAGTGGTCAGGTCAGTGCTGCTCACTGGGTAAGGATCTTTCCACTTGGACTTGGTCATGTCACTTAACCTTGGAGATTCCCATCAAGTGCAGGAGCTTTGGGATGTGCAAAGGGCAATGTGAAACTCAGTTCTGAGCACACACATTGGTAGGAGATTTTAGAACACTGGGCCTGGAGTGTCTGAAAATAGCCTGAAACCTGAAATAGCCAAAAATTTACACAGTTCAGAGGGAGAAATGTGCTGCTCCAAGGTGTGATGAAGACAAGGAGAAAGCAAAGCAAATATTCTGTGCCTTCCCCAGCCTGGGCTGTAGTGTCTAGTGCTGTCTCAGGGGCTGAGAATCTCTCCAGCTCCACAGGAGAGCAGTGCTTGGCCGTGTAAAACACACAGGCTCCAGATGCAGGATGAGCTGTGCCTGGCACCAGAGCTCACCCAGCAAGAGGTTTTACCCAACCCTATTTCTTCTGGCACTGCTGAGCTCCCACACATCATTTATTTAGAGAGAAACAGTTCAAAAGCACAGGCAGGTTTGGGGTTTTTTTTGTTGTTTTTTTTTTTTTCTTTGACCTCTGGAACCTATTGATTGCTGCTCTGAAAGAGAAATCAGCCTTCATTTATGCTCAGAGAATATCCCTCTGCTACTGCAGAGCAGCATTTGAAGGTTATATCAAGTCCTTCCATGCACAGTTAGCACGTGGAGCTGCTCCAAACCTTCCTCCCTTCCTTTCCTATTCCTTCTCAAACAGCATCATCCTAATGAAAAGATATTTCCCACTAGCAAAGATGTTCAAATTTGCAAAGGAAGATCAGGTCTGGCACACAGAATGTTTTCTAGCCCTGTTTAAAGAAGGGAATGTAGTTCCTGTGGGGGGAAAAAAACAACAGTCTGAAAGGAATTCAGTCCTTCCTGCAGATGGGGAAAAAAAAAAGCTGTTCTTGGCATTCATATTTTAATGCTAAAAGTGGATATTAGTGTCTGTGTCAATAAATATGAGCTGGCTCAGCAAGATTCGAGCTTGGAAGCAGCACTGGATATCTCTGCCTGGATGTCCTGACAGCTCCAGTGGCACAGGAGGGACAACCACAGTGGCATCATAGCCAAAGGGAATGTCTAAAATAATTCCATCCATCACCTTTTTCTCTTTGATTGATGAGATTCAGGGAAGGAGAAGCTGCCCAAGTGTGTTGGTCCCAAAGAGGAAAGTGAGGGCAGCAAACTCACCTTTCCCCTGTGAATCCAATGGACCTGCCCAATGCCAAATGCTGCTGAGGTTGATGTGGGAAAGGGAAATGCTTTGGCATTATTCCCAGAGTTCTTTCTCCTTGGGACCAGTGTGTACCAGGACAAAGCATCAGAGTAACCAGACAACAGATGAGAATCATCAGCTTTTCATCCCAACTCTCCATCCTGACTGAGAACCTCATATTGCATCTCTTGGCTTAATGACCTGTTCAAACAATGAGCTGAGAGAATTAAAATCAGAGACAGAGATTGGTGAGATATCTAATAAACCCCAAATATAGCAAGTAATGACTTTTTTTTTCTCTGTTTTTGACAGTCACAGGCTCCTTTACAGCACAGGGAGCAGCAAAACCACTGAGACAACTCCTTCCCAGGAGCAGAGGAGAAACAGGAGGTTGTTCCCTGTCACTCTGGGCAGGATGTGTTGATGAACTCGACAGGAGCTCAGAATGTAGAGTGATGCCATGTTACAGCCCATAAAATTCTGTTTCAATAACACCATGCTAAGTTATCCTTGGGTTATTGAAGGGATTTGATCAACAGGATGGACACCAGCGTGAGCCAGTCCTGCAAACCCTGAGCAGAGGAGGAAAACCAGTCCTGCAAACCTTGAGCAGAGAGGAAAACTGACTGGTTGACCAAAGAAGCTGTGGCTGTTCCATCCCTGGAAGTGTTCCAGGCCAGGTTAGATGGGAGTTGAAGCAACTCAGGCCAGGTTAGATGGGAGTTGAAGCATCTTGGACTAGTGGAATGTGTCCCTGCTCATGGCAGAAGTAGAACAAGATGAGCTTTAAAGTCCCTCCCAACTCAAACCATTCCATGTTTCCATGACTTTGTTGTAGGGCATCAAGGTGAACCAAAACTCCAACCTAAAGCAGAGCATTTCACACCTGAGTGGTTCTCATTACTTGAGAAATGCTGAACAACAACTCCCTTTTATCTGGAAACTCTCAGCACTGGATCTCCAATGCATCACAATGAAGCTGTTTCATTAGTGTCATTATCTCTACATTCATTAGGCAGGAGCAGAAGCTCAGCAAGATGAAATGCTTAGGCCATTTGTCCCCAGGGAATATGTGGCAGGGATGGAAAGGAACTGTATTTCAGGACCAGACAAACCATGGGACCTCATTATTGGATGAAAGGGTTTAGGGACAAGAATTACAGATAGTGAACCAAGAGATGCTCATAGCAAAATCTCAAAGCTGCACAGGGGAACAAACAGGCTCAGCTACTCTGCACCACACACAGAAAGAAATGGAATCAGAGAATCCTAGAATGCTTTGGGTTGGAAGGAAATTAAAGACTATCTCATTCCACCAGCTCAGGTTGCTCCAAGTCCCATCCAACCTGGCCTGGAACACTCCTAGGGATGGAGCAGTCACAGCTGCTCTGGACAAGCTGTGTTAGTGTTTTTGACAGTCCTCAACACCCTCCCAGGGAAGAATTCCTTCCCCAAATCCCATCTCTCCCTGCCCTATGGCACTGTGAAGCCATTCCCTGTGGCCTGTCCCTCCATCCCTTGCCTGGAGTCTCTCTCCATCATTCTTGTAGCTCCTTGAGGCACTGGAACTTTGCAATCCTGGCATGGATTTCATGGATGATACACAAATAACACACCACAGAGGGAAGGAAGGACATAATTAGGCCAAATTGCAGCCTGTGGTGGGTGTTGGTATTAAGCACTGATAGTGTACAGGTATCAGGTCTCAGAGATGTGCAGGTCCCACCATTCCCTGCTACACAAAACATATGGAAGAAGAGATTCATCCATGCATGGACAACCAACCAAAATGTTCTTCCATTTTCAGCTGTTGGGAAGGATGTCCTTGGGAGCACTGGGGAATGAGATCTGATGGGAAGATCTGTGGTAGAAAAATTAGGGCTGCAAGACGAGAAAGGTAAGGAATGGTGTGTCCAGCTAAAGGTCCTTATCCAAGCCTGGCTTAGAAAAGAAGGTTCTTTCCTTCCCCCTCATCAGGAGGCTGAGCAGTTCTTGCCTTTTTTTTGCCTCCCACACTTCCCCCTGGAAGCAGCTGCCTGGGCAGGAGATGCTCTGGTTTGCACCAGTGACGTGAGCAGCAAACCCTTGGGATTTGCTTCTCTTTGCACTGCAGCTCTGCAGTGTGTCATGCCTGGCAAGGGCATGAATTTACTCCTGACTTTCCCTGGGATGAGCAGGAAGAGTCTGTCCCTACTCAGTGCCATTCCTGACCCTCCTGCAGAGTGATGCATCTCTCCCCTCCTTGCAGGGCACGAGATCTCTATCTCTGGGGTGTTGTACTAATGCCTCTAACCAAATAGTGTGTACAAGTTGTATTCCCTGAGTGACAGTGAGAGCAGAAGAGATAATTTCATTTGGAAAGAGCTTTGGAACAGGAGAAAAGCTAGTTAAGGAGGTTGATTTATGGCAGAGCAAGATGTGTCACCCCCAGCTGTGAGTTCTGTTGGAAAGGAGTATGAAAATGCCAGGGAAATCCTGCCAGCTGCCCCAGACTGACCTTGGGAAACTCCACAGAATTCCATCCAAAGGAGGAGCTGGAGAAGGCTGTGCCTGTTGTCTGCTGGCTTGGATAATCCACACCACACCAAGGACAAAACAGTTGGAGCTGGTAATCCAGGCAGAGCTGTGAGCAGGGAGAAGGGAGAGATGTTCCCATGGTCATAAACTGGGGGCAGAGCAAGAGCTCTGCTGGGAAATTCTAGGTGAAATTATATATATATTGATGAGAAGCTCCTCATGAGCTGCAGGGTGAGCTCAGCCCAGAAACCAACCCAACCCTGGGCTGAATCCACAGCAGTGTGGGCAGCAGGGCAAAAGAGGTGATTCTTCCCCTCTGCTCTGCTCTGTGAGACCCACCTGGAATCCTGCACACAGTTCTGGTGTCCTCAGCATCAG
>NW_008685999.1:0-2318 GCF_000695815.1 Acanthisitta chloris | reverse complement strand
GTTACACACAGCTTCTGTCTGCTTAGACATCAGAAACCAATCGCGACCGGCACATGGTCCTACAGGCCTCAGTTCTAAGTTACACATGTCACGATACAATTTAAAGATCTAAAAGGTTAGGGGAGTTGAACCCCCTCTACCTGTCCCAGCTGCTGCTCAGGGGAAGGGCATTACAGCACATTGTCCCAAGTTTGCTGTGTTTGTCAACTGCTTTAAAGCTGCTACAAGGGCCACTTAGAAACCTGAAGCAAATCAAAGGCACTATTATGCATATTCTCATCTCACTGCAGCTCTCTTTAAAATGTCATCCCTTTGCTCCAGTAGAAATACCAGTGAGGGATGTCCCACAGCAAACAGGGAGACCTGAGTTGGTAACTTTGGAAAGCTGAGATCGTGACTGTCTCACCACTGCCGCTGTCTGCTAGAATGCCACAGCATCTGCCAAGGGGTCCACACCCACTGGAAGAGCTATTGGGAAGCCTTACTCTGCTCTGGTGAACCCCAAACCTTCTCTGAAAAGTGTTTTATTAAAGACAACGAAAGTGGAATCAATTGAAAAACTGAAGTGTGCATATTCAAAGACGATTTTCTGTTCATTACACGCACTCTCCGCTCTGTAACCACAAACCAGCATGAACTTGCTTGACACTTGAAAATAAAGGTCAAATCCCCATTCAGTCATTTGCTATTTGATGCAATAACACTAACCCTAATAAATGCGGTCAGTAGTAATGTGGATGTCATTCCTACCTCTCTGGGATTGCTATTGCAATCCAACATTCCTTAGTGTGGATGGTTATTTAAAACTTTCTTCCAAAGGTTCCAGTGGGTTACATACCAATTACAACCTTATTTATATTCAGCTCTATATCCAGCTGTACTATAGATAAATCATGAAATTTGACAGAAACAGGATTCTAATTTGTTAAAACTAAATTAAAATGGGCAAATTAGACAGCGCTGCAGATTGTTGTGAATTAGGTATCCCACCATGGCTAAAACCAGCAACGAATCTCCTGCCTGCAAAACCAGACTTGCAGCTGTTTGAATGTTCTTGAACAGAAAATGAGAAAACAGCCAGGGATCCCTTTGCTGTTGCTGCAAAGACACTGACATGGACTGGCTTTCAGCCTAACTCACTGGCACTCTGCTGCAACAGGCCAAGCTCACAGCTTGCTCCACAATTCTTAAACATTAGGAACATCGCAGGTTCCTTTTCCACTCACCAAAGAATGGGCTGCTTGGTATCCAGCTCTGTCTCTATGGGTGATTAGCTCTGCAATAGGCAAGAGAAAACGAACCAGATGCTGTTAGAAAACTGCCTGTGATGGGGGATCCCACAGAACAAATGAACCCAAAGAGAGACCATTTTTCTTTACCAACATCCCTCCAGGAGCAAGAGTTCTTTTACACAGCGAGAGAATAGGACAAAATACTAGATAAATCTTTTTCTACAGTTTCATGTCTATTTTTTGCCCTGTTTTGCCAGTAAATAAAATTAACTCAGTCAAGAAAATGCAAATTGTTTTTTAACAGTCAATGTTTCTGTTCTGCCCAACAGCCAAAGCAGCATTTTCCCCTCTCTTTTTCTTTTTTTTGTTACTAAATGTCATGCATTTGTTGTCTCTATCTTGCTGAAAATGCTTCCCCACAAAAGTTTCCTCCAAACCCCCCCTTAGCCATGGCACTTCTATTCTGATATAGCCCAAGAACAGCTCCTGGGTTTGGAAGCATACACAGGTTTGAAGTTGTCATTTCATCACAAAGGTCATCACTATTTCAGCACACAGTCATTAGGCAAATCCTTCAATTATGGAATTTAGAAATTTTTACAAAAGATGCTTTCCCTCAGTTCTGCATTTTGGAAGTTGTATTCGTTGAACCAGCAAACTGAGGGAATTATAGACTCCACAGACAATCTCATGGAGGGAACAGAACCCCTGCAGGTCACATTCCAAATGCTGCCCACACTCCGCTGGCTAGGGGCACCCGCTTTTCAGCCAAAACATTTAACAGGAACTCTACCAAACTAATGGCATTTTTGTTTCCAAGTCAACTTCGTTCGTAAGGAAGAGCATAAAGAACACAGTGATCCCAAAGCCAGAAGTGTTGCACCTCGGAAAAACCACTACTTACTCTCTAGATGATCCGTCACCACCCAGAGCCTGTCGGAATGAAAATATAAAAGATAGGTTACATGCAGAATATCACAAGCTGCAGCACAGATTTGCCTCAGCATTTTAGCAAAGCTGTGCTACAGTTTGGAGTCAAATGGAAAAAGAAAACCCCCTGCTCAATTGCAAGCAATCCAGCGGGAA
>NW_008685998.1:0-16322 GCF_000695815.1 Acanthisitta chloris | reverse complement strand
TGGAGGTTTTCAAGATGAGACTTAGTGGCACTTAGTGCCATGGTGTAGTAAGGACAGTAGGGTTGGACTTGATGACCTTTGAGGTCTCTTCAAACCTGGCTGATTCTATGACTTTATGATTCTATGATTCTTTCTGGAATATCAAATGAAAAACACCCTTTGATTTAATAATCCTACTTACAGGTCCTTGTGTCGTTTTGCCATATGCACATCTTCTCTAAGAGGGGCTACCTCACGTATACTGTGAGCCTAGTAGCAAGAAAAGATGATTCGAAGTGAAATATTTTGGTGTACAAACCCAGGAACAAGGATTTGAAACAGAAAAGCTGTGATTTACTTTTACTTTTTATTTTATATGTATATCCAAAATGCATTTTCAGAGGGTAGACTGCTCTCAGTGATGCAACCAAATCTCACTTTACAGACTTGACAGAAGCAGTAATATTTTGTGACATGTCAGGATATCAGTTGTGCATGGCAATACAGTATTTGCAGTTGCGAACAATTCCCTCTCCAGTGCACTTTTTGGTTATTACTACTAGGCAATTGTTGTGGTTTAGCCCCAGTAAGCAACTCTGCCCCACACAACCACTCACTTATTCCCTTGATGAGATGGGGAAGAGATTCAAAAGGCAAAAACCGAGAAAACTTGTGGGTTGAGATAAACACTTTTTAATAGGTAAAGCAAAAGCTGTGCCTGCATGGCTTCCCATGGGCAAGCAGGTGTTCAGCCATCCCCAGGAAAGCAGGACTCAATCACACATGTAACAGTGACTCGGGAAGACAAAGACTATCACTCATAACATCCCCCCTTTTCTCCTTCTTTCCCCACCTTTATATGCTGAGCATGGTGCCATACGGTATGGAATACCCCTTTGGTCAGCAAAGGTCAACTGTCCTGGCTGTGTCACTTCTGAACTTGTGTACTGCTAGTCCCCTTGCTGGTGGGGTAGGGTGAGGAGCAGAAAAGGCTTTGACTCTGTGCAAGCACTGGTCAATATCCCTGTGTTATCAACACTGTTTTCCGCACAAATCCAAAACACAGCTCCATACCTGATACTATGAAGAAAAATAACTCTATCCAGACAAAAGCAGCACAGCAATGGGACAGAATCATATTGGTTTCCATCCCATCAAGTGTAAATACATTGACTTTCAACTCAAACTGCAGAGCATGTAATTCTTTCTAACACTTTTTGGAGAGGGGTGGTGTTATAACACTGGGTGATGAGAGAATCCCAGCTTGAGGTGAATGGTTCTGTGTTTTGGACGTTGTTCCAGTGGTATATGTATTGTTTATGTGTGCATATGTTCAAGTGAATAATCTTTGAGAAGGCATATTAAGGGCTGCAAGACATTATTGCAGTAGGGCCCATATACTGAACAGCAGCAATGTATACTCCGGGGAACTGTCATCTCCTCTTTACAAACCCATTACAGTCCATCTGCTAGCACTGGCTCCTCTAAGATGTAAAGGAACATTGACTCACTGAAAGGTCTATCCAACAAACCCCTAGCTGCATGCACTGCATAGAAAAGACATCCTTCTGGGTCTAGCCATAAATTCTGTATCATGTGGGATGTGATATTTGAATTGTGTCTATTCTGCTGCTCCCTCAGCCAATCTCTCATGTGCTCTTCACAAAATAATATCGAATAACCCCCCTTCCCCCTGAAATTCTGATCCTGCAAAAAAATGAATTCATTCATATTAAGCTTTCTATGATGATATTGAAGACACAAGACAAAAAGACTTTTTCTACTTCAGCTTTAAAACATTTTTCCAGTTTTAGTGGGAGAGAAGTCAGCAACCATCAAGAGAAACAGACAGACTCCTTAGTGCCAAAGTGAAGTGTCTGTGTTCTCAAGATCTTAACACTCCTGAAGAGAAATGTGGAATAAGTCTTCTGGAGATGTCAGCAAGACCACAAATAGCTTGAGAAGAATTAAGTAAAATTCAAAAATAATAGATCACAGGTGGCCTGTGGGAAGACCCCCAGTACACAAGGAATATGTGTTTGGCTTATATCAAGAAATCTTGCAGCTGTGTTTTCAATAAAAGCTGAAGTCTGGGATGTAACAAGATTTAGTTAGAAGGCATGTAAAATGGAATGATAACTGTTATAGCATATAATTATCTGATTAATTCAGCAAACCTAGCTGCATTAGCAACTTTTTACCCTCTACATTGTTTGTGCTCTGTGAGTAATGGGTATCTAAACTTAAAATACAATATCTGCATTATAGGAGAAGGGTGATACAAAATCAGGATCAGATGCCAAAATCAAGTCTGATTCCTAATTTTCAAATATTAAGCAGATTTGAAGCAGCATTACAAAGGCTGGACATAATCAGTATATTTAGTCCAAACTGTCATATTTGATTCCTGTCTTTAGGAACAACTAACACAAGCAAGGATTTCAAGTTTGGCAACTGTGTGCCCTGTATTCATCCCCACAGGCCCCAGAAGGATAATTCTTAAACCTACAAACTGTCTTGTGCAGCCTCCTTTATTTTTATCTTTTTTTTTGTTTCTGAAAGACTATCCAATTACTTAGTGCTGTGCTGGGAGTACCTGAGGAAATAGTAAAAGGAAATACAACTGAGAGCCACTGTGGTTTGACTCCTTTCCAGATACTTTGAAAATATTTTGGCAAAAACAAGATTTTAAGTAAAACTGTTTCCTTTGGTAACATACCCAGAACTGCAGGTTTTACATTTTTGTACTTAGTATGGAGGGCCAAGAAAAAAACCCCAACCCCTTGTGTGAGAAGGTTGTACACGTGGTAGTAATATTGGTGGGTAAGAAAGAGAAAGCAAAGCAGGGCGAGGGAGGTGGGGAATTTGAACAAGATGCAGAAAGAAGACAAGGAGAAACATAATACAAATATATTTCTTCTATTGGGCAAATGAACCACACAGTGCTGTGAGAAGGAAAATCTCTTGGAGTACTTTAGACATTCAAGTAGTGACAGGAGCAGTATGATGGTTTGTTCATCAAAGGCTGACTGTGATGAAAGAGAATAAAAACATGATTTCTTTTACCTTGTTTTGTCATTGAGCACTATCAATGAGGGAGCTCTGGAACAGACAATGATAAGCTGGATTTATTTTTCTTAGAGGAGATTCCTTAGAGTCCTTTTTCTCTCTCAAGTATTTAATGGGAATAGAACAATGTGCCATGGAAAGCTTTCTAAACACATTGTCCATACAGAGCTTTCTAAAGCCCACCACATCCTGGGCTGCATCCAGAGTGGCAGGGCCAGGAGGTCAAAGGAAGTGATTCTGCCCCTCTGCTCTGGTGAAACCCCACCTGGATCACTGCATCTAGCACAATGATCCCCAGCACAGGAAAGACAATGACCTGTTGAAATGAGTCCAGAGTATGATACCAGATTGATTAGTGGGAAGCCTCTCCTACGAGGAAAGGCTGAGAAAATTGGAATTGTTCAGCCTGGAGAAAAGAAGGTTTTGGGGTGACCTACTTGCAGACAGAGAGAGATTTTTTACACGAGCATGTAGCCACAGGACAAGGGGCAATGGCTTCAAACTGAAAAAAAGTAGTTTTAGATTAGATACTAGGAAAAAAATCTTTACTGTGAGGGTGTTGAGACACTGGAACAGATTACCCAGTGAAGTTGTGGATGTCTTATGCCTGGAAGTATTTAAGGCCAGGCTGGATAGAGCTCTGAGCAACCTGGGCTAGTGGAAGTTGTCCCTGTCTACTGTAGGGGGGTGGGAACTGGACATTCTTTAAGGTCCCTTCCAACACAGGCCATGCTATGATTCTGGTTGCTTTCTTTAGAAGATCTTCATGTTTGTTTGGCTACCAGTGATTACAACATGTGCAAATTCTAAGTCTCTCACATTTGTTTTGTTGCTGTCCTGCTCTGTACTATTCACTCACAAATAGCATAATGATTGACATTCAAGAGAACAGTGCCAAGTCATTGTCAATATTCACCTTAAGTAACACTTCTTTCCAGTTGTTCATTTCCAAATACAAAAAAACCCAAAACTCCTTGCCACAGCTTTCAGACAAATATATATTTATGTATTTCCCTCAACTTTTGTTCAATTTGTGAGAGGTTTTTTTTAAGGCTGAATTATATCTTTTCCTCTAGAAGTGCTCACCTTATGACAGCAGCTCAAAATCTCTCTGCTTTGGACAGAAATGTGGTAGGTTAATGCCTGTTCACATCACAGCTTTTCCCCAGAAAGATACTTTTTTTTCCTGAAGCCTCTTGTTACTGGGAAGGACTCTAGGAGGCAATTCTTTTAAAACAGCTGTAGGATGGAATTCAAATTCAGTAGGATTACACAGGTGCTTACTTAAGTTTTTCCAACTGGAGTGATGCAGGAGCATTGCGCTGGGAATAGTTACCAAGCCTGTGTGGTGTGAGCTTAGAAGTTGTCAGAAGACAAGGCGGCGAATCAAGAAGAAAAAAGGAAGAAGGGGTAGGTAATGAGTGCATGGAGATGATGAGGGTGGACAGAATTGAGTAGCTTTGGGAAGTAAGTCTCTGGAAAGGTTGTGTAAAGTGAGAGGTAGGAGGAACACAATGATACAAGACTCCAAAGGATAGCAATGGAAATGAGTATTCATATTTGAAAACGAAGGCAAATGGATGTATTCCTTTCATGAATGTACTTGAACTCATAGATGTGATTTTCATTAGAACAAAGAATTTGGACTGATTCTTACTTAGCTGAACCAGTCAGAACTAATATGAAAGGAAATCTGAGGCACTTTTCAGGGGGAGAAAAATGAAACAATGTGTAATGTCCAGTAACTGGCAACTTGCCTCTTTCCTGTACCATGCTAAATCATTTTTCTCAGATGCTGAGCTTCATTGTTCTTTGTACCTTGTTGAATTCTTTAGTTATTACACACTGAAATCTAGTATGCTTAACAACATCTGTGTAGTCTACTTCTAACAGTTCCTTAATATGCCCTGTTGATAAACAAATCTTTCTGCTATTTGACCTTCTGCAACAAATGTGCCTATTTTTCTTTCATTGTTCACCTGGGAAACCCAAACATACTGTTAGGCACAACTTATGTTAGAGAGGATATTAACCTCCCATGAGTGACAGTACACTAACATCTACTGGAGCCATGCCAGTTAAGAGTCTGGAATTTTCCTTTGTAATCAATGGAAGGAAGAAGGTTTTCAATATAACTGGTCTTTGAATGCTACCTTAAGTGAAGCTGTATGAACACCTTCTTTAGGTGTTTCAAATTAAAACCCTCTTTTGTGTAGCTGTCTTGCAGGATAAGGTTACAAAATGGCCTGCAACTTTGAGCTGCATTTCTGTTTTCTGTTTCTGAGACATTTAGAGGTGGACTGAGACAAGTTGATTTTGTTAACAAGATTCTTGTTAACAAGAACCTGAAGGAAAAAAAATGTGCCAGTTTGGTGGAGCAGTTCAGGGAACAGCCCTGATTCAAACAGAGAAGAGTTAATGTGTGAGAAAACACTGTTTTCAAAAAGTCAGTACATGTGGGTCAGTTATTCCATAAACGATGAGTGCGTTCCATTAAAGTGTTATGCCAGGAAGTTTTAATTTCTACACCTAATTCTTTCATGATCGGAAGCCAGTTTTTGAAATGTTCATGTACTGTCTTCAAAAATAAAGCTTCGATGGAGAAATTCCCTGGATTGTTTCTGTAGTGGTCTGTTCTAGTGGTTTGCAGCATGCCGTGGAGAACTGAGGGAATTCTTCCTGGAATTCCTTGAAGATCTGTTCTTTAGTCATCTGCATAACTGTTCTGAAATTAAGCGAGACTTGTAGCTCTTATTATTGTAGTTTAGGTTAACTATCTTTTTGGAGGTGTCCTAGAGGTACTTACAGTGATCACTTAGAGCAACAGTTGGTGTGTTCATTCAGACTTCAGGCTCTAATAGGGACCGGACTTCTTTTCCACAATGGCACCCACTTATGAAAGTGGAGGTCATGTCTTCACTAATGTTAGCAAAAGATCACAGTGGTCATAGCACAGAGTATCTTATTCTCAGCTCAATACCACACAGAGCATTCACTAGAACTGTATTCTTCTCCAAGTTACAGCTAATTTACTACCATGACTTTTTTTTTTCCTCTTTGCCTTTTTCCCTTACCATTTCTGTCAAAAAGATATTTTGCCCATCATTCACCTCTGATATACATACATGTATGAAGCTCTAGGTATATCTTCCATTTTCTGGCAGATGACCTCAGCTGATGAAAACTTTACAACCATAAGCAATTTTGACATTTTCTCTGTGGAATCTCTTCAGCATCAGGCAATACCCCAAGAACAGTGGCCTTCAGCTCCCACAGGCTGACAGGTATCCTGCTTCAGGAAAGGGCTGAACTCTTATTCACTCTCAGATATCTTTCTAACTCCCTAGAATGTGGAAATAGAGGGCCATATTTGATCCTGTAGTACCTCCTTTTCTACTTATTTTTCTGCTTATCTTCACTACTTACTCCTCTTTTACTTGTGTTCATAATCTCTAGACTCCCCTGATCCCTGTCTCTCTACTGCAGGAGGGCTCTTTGCTTTTGCTTCCCTTCCCGTTCCTGTGAGTTGGTCTCCAATATTCCCAGTCTCTGTAACATGAGGAATGACAGAAATGAAACAACTCAGAGAATGTCACAATCCTTCCATTTGCAGCCTTCCTATGATACACCTGCATCTCTGAAATGCAGATGGGTTACTGTCAGACACACGTTTACGAAGCACAACCAGGACTGTTGATATCCCCATTCTTTAATACCACTGACAGCAGTCACAAGGTGACTGTGTGTATTACTGTATTTGGAGAAGAGTGTCTGGAAAACTGCCTGGTGGAAAAGGACCTGGGGGTGCTGGTGGACACTGGCTGAGCATTAGCCAACAGTGTGCCCAGGGGGCCAAGAAGGTCAATGGCATCCTGGCTTATATCAGCAATAATGTGGTCAGCAGGACCAGGGCAGTGACTGTCCCCCTGTACTCAGTACTGGTGAGGCTGCATCTCAAACCCTGGGCCCTTCACTGCAAGAAAGACACTGATGTGCTGGAGCATGTTCAGAGAATGCCAACGAAGCTGGGGAAGGGTTTGGAGCACAAGTCTTATGAGGAGCAGCTGAGGGAGCTGTGGGTGTTTAGTCTGGAGAAAAGGAGGAGGGAGACCTTATCACTCTCTACAACTACCTGAAAGGAGGTTGTAGCCAGGTGGCGATTGGCCTCTTCTCCCAAGTTACAAGCAACAGGACAAGACAAAATGTCCTCAAGTTGCACCAGAGAAGGTTTAGATTGGATTTTAGGAAAAATTTATTCTATGGAAAGGTGGTTAGGCATTGAAACAGGCTGTCCAGGGAAGTGATAGAATCACCATCCCTGAATGTGTGGATGTGGCACTTCGTGCCACAGTTTAGTGGTGAACATGGCAGTGCTGGATTAATGGTTGAACTGATGATCTTGGAGGTCTTTTCCAACCTAAATGATTCTATGATTCTATGGCTCCAGCTCTCGGGTCCTCAGAACAAGAAAGATGTTGGTCTGTTAGGTGTGGGTCCAGAGGAGGGCAGCAAAGACGATATGAGGCCTGGAACAACTCTTGTACAAAGACAGGCTGGTAGAGCTAGGGTTATTAATCTTGGAGTAAAGAAGGCTCCAGGAAAACCTCATTTCAGCTATTCAGTACTTACAGAGGACTTATAAAAAAAGAGGGAGAGTAACTTTTTACATGAGCAGACAATGACAGAACAAAAGGCAACAGTTGTAAACTAGAAGAGGAAAGGTTTAGCTTAGATGTTTAGGCTAAAAGTATTTACTAAGAGGGTAGTGAGACACAGGCACAGATTGCCCAGAGAAGCTGTGGAGGCCCATCCCTGGAAGTGTTCAAGGCCAGGCAGGATGGGGCCTTGAGCAACCTGATCTAGTGGCTGGCATCCCTGCACATGTTGGAAGTAGATGACCTTTGAGGTCTCTTCCAACCCAAATGATTCTGTGATTCTATGATTCTATGATTCTATGATTCTATTTCTTGCACTGCAGAAAATTTGAAAGGTCATGTGCATTCTACCTGAAGAGAAAAGGAGGTATCTGGTACACTTAGAGTTTTTAAGATGTGCAGTTTGCTTCCAAACCTCATGCTGTTCTGTACTATTATCCTATAACTCTTTAATTAGATTGTGGACAGAGAGAAAACTCACAGACATGGCATGGCACTCCAGTATCAGGCAGCCTATCAGGGGCTAATTAATATTAACTTTTTCAGCATCAAAAAAACCTCTTATTTATGGGTATTTGATGGACTGTTATGTATGAGTCTGCGTAGCACGTCTCAAATAATTCACACTATTGCTTAGTATCCATTTTTGTCTCAGGCAATGGTTGCAATGTGCTTCTGATGAATTAGCATTTAATCTAATACGTTAGTTCATAAAAAACTCTCAGACATTCAAGATGAAGGGGCACTAAATAATGTTCATCCAATTGCTGGTTGTTTGACTACTTAAAATCTTGTTTTACATTTCAAAATAATATAGCCAAAGCAGATCCTTTGAATTTGTTTCAAAATCACTTGGATGTAGACACAAATTAGCAGATGCAACGAAAAATGTTAGGCATCCTTTTACAGCACAGTGTTCAAATGAGGATTTTTTAATCAGAGGAAAGATAGAGGGAGAAGCTGACACAGAGACATCTACCGGTAATGCAGGAGAGCGTTATCAAGTACCAGCACTCATCTGGGCTTCTGAGCTGAGCCTTTACATCATGATTAATGTCTTTGATTTCACTCAAGATGCTCTTACCTCCCTGTGTGAGAAACATGGGTTTAAATCAAAAATCTGTGTGGAAATGGAAATTCGCATGAAAATTAAAGCAATCTTCACACCAACATTGAATAATTTTTATTGTCTTTCAAAATAATCAAAGAAAGCCAGATTTTGTTGCAAGTCTTTAAAGTAAGAATATTTGAACAATTTCAAAACAAAAATGAGAATAGTCTTTAATTCAAGGAATCATTTTCACAGTCACCCATATCAATACAGTTCTAATCATGCCAAGAAACAAGATGGAATCTCTTGCATTCTTCAGAGAACAGACGTGAAGTGGTTAATGGTGCAAGCACCTTTTCCCTGGTAGAAAACACTTCACAGTTAGGATGAGTTTTATAAAAAAAATGTTGCTATTTATGAAAAAGAATGCTAATTTTTGTGAATGTTAATAATTAGCACAAAATGGAGACTGGTAAATGAGATAATGGGCTTCATGGCTATGAAACAGTACTGCTGTTATGGCTTGAAACTTATTTGCTCTGACTCAGGCTGAAAGGAAGTTCTTCAGACAAGGTGCAGATATTTTTTTTAAGGGGTGGCACCTTGGTTAATCTGAGTCATGTTCAGTCTGTGGCTGTGTAAAGTCCCTTCTGCTATGAAAAAATATCTGATTTTTCTATTGATGAAATAATATTAGTTTGGATTTTCCATTTTAATAGCAGAGAAAAAAAAATAATGCTGGCAGCTGGGACACTCTAACTGGAACCCTTAACATGCTTTGAGTATCACCAGCAATAGCTGGAAGACACTTCTGCCACCACCACTCCCTGCTCTGTCTTACTTGCTTTTCACCTTGCCTGTTAAAGACCAAATGGAAATGCTGTGTTACCTATATGATGTGCAGGGGATTTAGGACACTCATGAACATGTCCCCAAGTTTTGCTTTATAGGTTTACTCTACTCTTTTCATTCTCTATCTACTTTATATCATAATAATCTCAAGCCGAATCAAGACAAAATGCACATCAAATCATCAAACGTGATACTCAAAATAGTCAACATAGTTAAAAATTCTTTTTCAAGACACAGGTGAAGAAACAGAAGAAAATCTACAGTTGATCTACACTTTTCTTCCTAAGAGAGGCCTCTCCTTCTAGCATCTGGCTGGCTGGTACCCTTCAGACCAGCGGGTATTTAGAGTTTCAGACTGTTCACATTCATCCCTCTTCTTCATATGGAACATGCCCATTGTTTCAGCTGGTCTCGCCTTTGCAGCCTACTATCTCTACAAATATTTATTCTTTCTCCCTAAAACTAATTCTATTCCCTCTATAAGCAGGGGATAGCCTGACTAGCACCCTAGAGGTGTCTTTCACTGGAACATATGTTCTGTATCTATTTGTGTAGTAGAAATGTGCATAGTGCAATCCTTTAAAAAAGACAATTACTAACTGTATTAACCCCAAATTATGGGTCTTATTAATCAAAATTATAATACACAAACACCTCACCCCCACAGTAAATTAAGTTTTATGTCCATGCTTGATCACCTACAATCAGTTATTATCAGTGTTACCAATTTAAACTATAATTTACTTATTATATTTTTATCCTCTCATCTTTATCTATTTATCATTTTCCAGGCTCTTTGTTAAGAAATGGTAACACAACATTAACTTAATGACCAATTTTCTACTACTGTTGAAAGATGGCTTGTTTTTGTCTAGAAGCTAGTAAATAGGGATAAATTATTTAAGAAATGCCACGTTATCATGTTTGGGACAGAAAGCAGCAATGAATGTTTGCGATGAGAGTGCAAGAATAGTTTGTATAGACTGATCTTCTCTACAGCCTACTCTGTGCTTTTAGAAGTTGGAGGCTAAGGACTTCTTGAGCTGAAGACTGTATCGACGAAGCTACCTGCTATTAATTTATCTGATGTATATTTTCATACCTTAATTGACACAGGATTCTGACCTTCAAAGAAAAGTGGGTAAATTCTTGCTCCCTGACCTTCACAGGTTCTGAATTGAGGCTGACAAGGCTGTATTTCTCCAGATTCTCCATATTGCCCTTCTTGAGGACAGGAGCAATTTCTTTATTATTCTGTGTCTTAAAAACCTCCCCAGGTCACTATGACATTTCAACAACTGTTGAGAGTGATCTTACAATGACATTGACTAGTTGTGAAACACTGAAGTTTGAGAGGACTTCACCTGCCAGTGGCCCGTAGACAAGCACCTGATGAAGATGTTCTGGCAGCAGCATTTTGGAAGGTTGGAAAGCTTGTGTAATTCTAGATATAGTTCAAAAGCATGGCTGATACCAGGCCTTAGGAAAGCCCCTTCCAGGTAAATATGGTTCAGCTACTGTAGATATTGCCTCCATCTCCCTCCTTCTAGCTTTCCTCATTTTTTACAATAAACGGTAGAGAAATTCTGTGGATGAAATGAAAGGCTTTTCAGTGTGGAAAGGTACAACTGGAAATCAGGATGTTCTGGTATGGTCAGCCAACCATTTCTTTCCTTCTTCAATTCTTTCCAGAAGTTACTGCTCTTTAGCTCACATACAATACCCAGTAATTCTACAAAACTGAATCTGGTTTATTTTGTAATGGTACAGACAAGGAGTGTTTACAGTACTTTGTCTAAACATGAGAGTCATGGGAGAATGGCATCTCAGGGCAGTGCTGATCTTCCACGAATGAACCATATGACTAACCAGCTCCAGAGCCCTCATTCTCTCAGGATGTAATGTAAGAAATGTAGTTTCACAAGCTTTTGAACAATATTGTTACATATAGAGTGACTATATATTGTGCTTCCTTTTCTACCACCAAGAAAACAAAAATGACAGAAAAAGGAGGAAGAAGCTGCAGAAATCAGAGCCTGGGGGCTTTTCTGTGGAGGTGGAAAACTTCCACTACTTGACAGCACTATTCCATTGAGTGGCTTTATTGCACTGTCACAAATTACAGCTGCACCTTAGGAATCTACCCTGAAGGAATCTGATCTCTGAGCAAAATCTGTCCTTTCCGTGCTGCTTTGTATCTCACTGTAACCTATAGCCTTATTGAGCAATCACATGATCTTAATATATTGACCTTTTTCTTTTTTCCCTCCTTCAACAGTTGCTGACTGTTTTGAGCTTTCATATTAGTTGTAACACTTCAGATATGAGGCTCCAGTCTTGCTCTCAGATGCAGATGAGAGGTAAGAAAGAATTTCTGCTGAGAAAACAAGCTAATTTTTATGTTAAATCTCTACTTACATAGACATGTTCCGGAGCAAGACTTAATAACAGATGCTTTTAGAAGTCACTGGAGTCTGATCCTCTATTTTATTTTTCATGACTTCAGGCTTAATTTTAAAAACAGAATTAAGGGAGTGTTAAAGCATGAATTTATCAAAAAAGGAATTCAGATGAAAGGGAAATGCCTTTCAAGATTTCTTAGCTTTCAAACCAACCAGTCCAAGGCTGTATATTGAAATGGACATACCATAGTCTTATTTGCTTCTTAGTAGTTGCTTTCTCCTTCCTTTTGCTTTTCTTCTCTAAGCAGGAGGAAGACAAGAAGAGGAGTCTATTGCATGGCAGCAGAGCAATCCAAGACTGGACATCCAGCTCTTTGTGACTTGAAGTTTCTCCATTAGCATCAGATGATGCTGGGCATGCTTTTGATTACTTACAGGAAAGGCAGCCCACCAGCTGTGCAAGACACTGCATCCCTGAACAAGAGCTCAGCCACCAGACCTGGATTTCCCAGTTTCTCTATTCTCTTGCACGCTTTTCATCAACTGCATTATTTCAGCATGGTCTGTGCAGCTGACTGCAGTGGGTCCAATAGCGTTATCATTTTAATTGTCGGTTAATTTTTCTATGTACATATACTATATGGGACAAGATTGATTTATTTATGTTAATCTAAGAGTAAACCATGACCCATTTTATTTGCAGCTTGGTTAACTGTGGTATTCACGGCAGCTCCTCTGAATAGTTTTTATGAGGTCTTTAAGTATGTGTAATACCGAAAACACATTCCCATTCAGTAGGTCTCATATAAGATGTTAAGCCCAACAGAGCAAATAGCTTCTAGAAAAATTCCATAAACATTAAGCATATTTATGCCGTAGCATTACGTTTGGTCAATTTAAACCTTACTGTATTGTGGTATAAGAGGCATCTTGTTTGCTTTTATTTACCTTCTCAGTAGTAAATGTATTTTGGTTAACCACAATGGCAAGCTTAGGCAAGACATTTGTGTCAACAGATCCTTCTTCTCAACAAAGTAACATTCTTAGTTTCTAGGGCAGCAGACTGGATTCTGAGTAATAAGGTTTTTATAAGTCTTGTTGTAAATCTGAAACCATAAACATGTCTACTTTTCTATTAAACCTGCTGCTGTGTTTGAGGCACAACAAGTTCTCTTTTAAATTTGATGGTAGCAAGCATGTTGGTTTTCCAGTTTTGATTGCTGTTGATTTAACAGTTGCCAGAACCTCCTGCCAAGCTGTTGACCTAAGTCATGGTCCCTGGTGATGTCATTAACAGTGCCTAGAATTTAGTAATTGATGGTACCTGCTGGTAGGCAGTAAAAGGTTTCATACATCTCTTGTTTTGTTGCAGACATGTTTGGGAACAGTAGTAAGAAACTGGTTCTTTCGGCATCTGACCTCTAATTAGTCATTTTTTGATAACAGATTCAACAAAGATTCATACTTGGTAAAGTTTTATTTGGGACATGTATTTGTTTTTTATAATACAAACTTTCAAATGCACCTTTAACACTGCTAACAGTGAAAATGATTTCTGGAACATTTCTTGCATTCTTCAATTGCTGCAGGGTGCTTCTCTCCTAGTGAGGACAACAGAGTTATTCCTGTGAGGAAAGTTGATTCACATTGGCAAAATCAACAGGCCTAGTGTCCTTGCGGTATTTTTTGTCTTTTGAATATATTAAGAGTTGTATGCTGACTTATTTCTTCTGAATGCTTCAAATAGCAATGCCATATTTATTGTGCGGTTAAGAAGGACCGAGATCGTGCCTTTGACAGCTGCATGTATGCTTGTCAGTTTCACGTGCTTCTGGAGGCTGCAGGAATCTGCTCAGCTGAAGCAGTGTTTAGTATCAAGGTCTCATATTGAAATGAATATCACTTTCATATTCAAAGTTTGCTGTAACAGTTTACTAAGTAACAAGAAGGAAGCTGAACAATGCTTATCTTCCTCTATGATGTCTATCTTCTTCTCAGTGTCAACAGTTAGGACACAAATTCATGCATTTAATTAAAAGCACCACCATGTGACACAGTAAACAGAATCTTGCTGTTTCAACACATGTAAATGAAGGCTGGAACTGATCCAAGTTCCTTAATCTCTGTGGACAGCTGCAACTGCAAAACCAAAAATTAGTGTGTCCTGAAGAGGCCTCAAATTTTCCTGAGTGTTTTTCTAAAACTAAATCAAGGAGTAACACATTCCACCTAAACCATGGTTAAGTGCCTCTATGGTGCTTGGAAAATATGCATATATTCCCAAAGTCCCGAATGTTTTTCTACTTTCTCTATAATCAGTTTGCGTCCTATTTCTCATGCATTGGGTTTCACAGCTTCCCTAGACAGTCTGAATATGGTTATCTCTTTCACAAAGGCATCTTCCTTAAAACACTTGCTGAGAACAGTAGAATGTGGACTGGGAGAAATTATGTTTGGAAACAAGCAGGGCAAAGCATTAAGAGAAGAATTCTGGATGAATGTACAATATTCTTACATTTTAAACTACACTCTCCTAATAATATGGATACTCAAAAGGTTTAATAAATATATGTTGTACATTCATAAACATATGTGTATATGTATGCATATTCATACAAGTATACGATATGTGTAACTCACCTCCCATTGTTTGAAATGTTCCTGAATCTCAGTATAGACATGAACTCTTTGTGGAGATTTGTTCCAAAGGGTTACTTCAGAGTGATATATTTCAATAAGGGAAACTTCCCAGCAAAGAACAGGAAATTAGTATATTCTTCATGAAATTTGTCTGCTTCTGGCCCTTTTGCAGGGTTTGTAGAAACTGCAGCCTTTTGGAAGGGCTTGTAAAAGTCTCCTGTTTGAAGAATACACATGAGTTGACCTTTGACCTTTGACCTGAAGTTTAAAGCAGGACTTAACAAAATAAGGCTCTGTGCTGTCACACCCATCTCGTACCCTTGATCTCACACTCATGATCATCTAGATAGTCAACCTGGGTTCTTTTGCTAAACGGAAATCCTTTGGGACCAGGCAGAGCTTTTCTGCCAGTGACTGCTTCAAATCTTTTCTGAAAGATGACCATTTGTGCGTTAAGGATCAGTCATGTCTCAGCTCAGGAAACTCTTATTTGGATGGTCCTTCCTGAGATCTTTTCCAACCTGGTTGATTCTATGATTCTATGAAATTATTGCCTTTTCTCCTCACCCTCTTTAGAGATCTTTGCAGTTTTCTTCTCCACTGCATGCCTTAAAAGTGCCAAGGTGCAGAGTACTCTTCCTTCAAGGGTAAGTGCATTCATGAGCCTTAGGGATCATTAGGTGATATTGTGTGACAACTGGGATGCCTTGAACCAGAAGATATGGGACTTCAGTAAAACAGTGTGAAGGAAGGAAAAGAGAAACTGCACAGAGAGGTTGAATGGCAAAAATAATTGTAATATCCTTAGGAAATAAGTGCAATGAGAAGAAAGAGACATGCTGAAGCATGAAGCTGATTGAAGACAATAGGATAAGAGTAGAAAGCACAGTAAAATCAAAAGAGACAAATTATCTCATAAATTTCTGACTGACTAGAAAGCACTCTTAAATTAGCTTGTCAAACATGATGAAGAGTGGAATGGGTATTTGGACTGGTATTTCACCTAAGGCAGCAAAATGCCAGAAGCAATTCTGAGGCATGTGTTTGTGAGTCAATTCTGCATCAGATAGCTGCTAGAACAAGAACTACTTCACTTGAAAATATATTTTTGTGCTGATCTAGACAAATTTAAAACACTGTCGTTTGTTTTTCACAAGCAACGCAGATGTTGTTTGGCAACTTCCATACAAATCACCATAGATAAAAACCGTAATAGCACAGTGGAAATGACTGAAGTCTAATTTTTTTAGTAGAATCAAAAATCTCCGAAGTGTTATACACTCTTTGCCAGAGAATGAGGGGGGATTAAATGAGTTTGGAGTCTCTGTGTATATGTAGTTTCATTCATCTCACATGGAAACAAAAGAAAAACCTCTGGAGGTTTCTTTCTCATGTTGGAAAATCCAGTAGGCAGGATAGCACATTCTTTTAAATCCAACAAATAGTTTAAATTTATTCAGTTGTACTATATATGTACTCTCTACAGATGTAAACCAGTAAGAGAAATATCAGAGTTTGCAATGAATGTGTAGCCTGCACTTCCAATTTTTGACAGCTAAATCGTGTAGTCATAGAACCAACCTGGTTGGAAGAGACCTCAAATATCATCGAGTCCAACCTGACTGTCCTTACTAGAATATGGCACTGGTGCTACATCCAGTCTCATCTTGAAAA
>NW_008685997.1:0-259 GCF_000695815.1 Acanthisitta chloris | reverse complement strand
AAATATATTGTTGGGGGGGCTAAAGGATCATTTTTTGGGGCTCAAGCATCATTTTGGGGTGCAAAATATCATTTTGGGGTGGCTACATCATCATTTTGGGGCTAAGACATCATTTTTGGGGGGGCTAAACCATCGTTTTGGTGGCTACATCATCATTTTGGGGGTGACATCATCATTTTGAGGGACCACAACAACATTTTGGAGGTTAAACCATCAGTTTTGGGGGCAGAAATGTCCTTCTGAAGGGTGAGCAGATCAT
>NW_008685996.1:0-1656 GCF_000695815.1 Acanthisitta chloris | reverse complement strand
TACCTGGGACCCTCCTGGGACACCCCCCCAATCCTCTCACCCAACCTGTGACCCTCCTGGGACACCCCCAAATCCCCACACACACCTGGGACAACCCCCAATCCCCCCCCCCAACCTGGGGACCCTCCTGGGACATCCCCCAATCCTCACACAGACCTGGGACCCCTTAGGACCCCCCCCATACCTGGGACTCCCCTGGGACACGCCCCAATCCTCCTGCACACCCCAAAGTCCCTGGTGCATATGGGAGGGACAATTCCTGCCAGACCCTGTGGAGAGGACCTGGTGACAAGGTCCCATCACAACATCCCCACCACAAGATCCTCATCTCAAAGTCTCCATTGCCACGTCCCTGGTGCAACATCCCCATGCAAGACCTTGTCCTGTTGTCCCTTGACAAGGTTTCTGGTGCAAGGTCCCCATCACAACGTCCCCACCACAAGATCCTCACTCCAAAGTCTCCCACGTCCCTGGACACCCCCAAATCCCCACACATACCTGGGACACCCCCCAATCCTCTCACCCAACCTGTGACCCTCCTGGGACACCCCCAAATCCCCACACACACCTGGGACAACCCCCAATCCCCCCACCCAACCTGGGGACCCTCCTGGGACATCCCCCAATCCTCACACAGACCTGGGACCCCTTAGGACCCCCCCCATACCTGGGACTCCCCTGGGACACGCCCCAATCCTCCTGCACACCCCAAAGTCCCTGGTGCACATGGGAGGGACAATTCCTGCCAGACCCTGTGGAGAGGACCTGGTGACAAGGTCCCATCACAACATCCCCACCACAAGATCCTCATCTCAAAGTCTCCATTGCCACGTCCCTGGTGCAACATCCTCATGCAAGACCTTGTCCTGTTGTCCCTTGACAAGGTTTCTGGTGCAAGGTCCCCATCACAACGTCCCCACCACAAGATCCTCACTCCAAAGTCTCCATTGCCACGTCCCTGGTGCAACATCCCCGTGCAAGACCTTGTCCTGTTGTCCCTTGACAAGGTTTCTGTTGACAAGGTCCCATCACAACGTCCCCATCACAAGATCCTCATCTCAAAGTCTCCATTGCCACGTCCCTGGTGCAACATCCCCATGCAAGACCTTGTCCTGTTGTCCCTTGACAAGGTCTCATCACAACATCCTCATGCAGGACCCTGTGGTGAGGTCTTGGTGTCAAGGTCCCTGGTGCAATGTCCCCATTACAACATCCCCATGGCAATGTCCTCTTTGCAATGACCCCATGACAACATCTCCATGACAATGACCCCATCCCAATGTCCCTGGGGCAATATCTCCATCCCAATGTCCCCATCACAGTGCCCCCATGGCAATATCTCCATCCCAGTGTCCCCACGGCAATATCTCCATCCCAATGTCCCCATCACAGTGCCCCCATGGCAATATCTCCATCCCAGTGTCCCCACGGCAATATCTCCATCCCAATGTCCCCATCACAGTGCCCCCATGGCAATATCTCCATCCCAGTGTCCCCACGGCAATATCTCCATCCCAATGTCCCCATCACAGTGCCCCCATGGCACTGTCTCCATCCCAATATCCCCATGGCAAATATATCTATCCCAATGTCCCCATGACAATGTCTCCATCCCAATATCCCCATGGCAAATATATCTATCCCAATGTCCCCATG
>NW_008685995.1:0-493 GCF_000695815.1 Acanthisitta chloris | reverse complement strand
ATGAAGCTCCTCCTCTTCCTCAGTGCCTTTGGACACTCCTTATTATGCAACTGTTTACCCCTTTGTACAGTTTTGCATGCCTTGCTGACCTTGCCTCTGTCTTGAACATTTTGTTTCTTCATTCCACACCTTATATGGTCTTAGTTTTCTTCCTACTGCCAAGGTTTGAGTCTAGTTAGTTCTACTGCCTTATAGTAGGGTGCATCATTTTGCCAACCAAGCCAAAACAATACCATGAGTGCAGCTTCTTATCTATACTACGCGTCCCTCGCTATTTTGCTAATTAAGCTGAAACAGTGCTATTAGTAAAGTTATTCTTTATGCTTTCAGCTTTAACTGTTCAATTCCTGCCTTCAGTCTACTCCTCGGTATCAGTAGGAGCAGCAGGAACGTTCACAGGGGAGTGCCCAGAAACTCGGGGCACGGACGGGGCACCGAGTGTCCTTCTCCGGCCGGGCGAGGGCCGGGGGCGGGACGGGTGAGGGCCGGCGGG
>NW_008685994.1:0-549 GCF_000695815.1 Acanthisitta chloris | reverse complement strand
GGTTGCTCTCCTGTTTTCATGGTGGTTTTTTGAGTGGTGATCAGAGAAGTTTAGTTTGCCCTTGGAGGAGGAGGTGGAGGGAGAAGCTCTCCTGGTCCCTGTGTGCTGTGAGGCACATCAGCTTTGCTGGAGTCAGAGGGTCTCAGTGGCATCACCTCAGTCACTTAAGGTCTTCATTGCTTCTTGCTGCTGGGTCTAAATTCCAGTGTCCTCTCCTGGTGGGACTGTGGGGCCCTGGGTGGCTTGGGATGTGCTGGGCAGAGCTGCCTGGAATCCTGAAGTGGCTCTGGCTCAGGTCATGATACCACAAGCCCTGAGTGACTTTGGGACCCCAAACCTGGCACTGGGTCCCCAAACCTTCCACTGAGATCCCAGATCTTCCACCCGGACCACAAACCTTCCATCCAGACCCTAAACCTTCCCCTAGGACCACAAACCTGTCACCAGGACCCCAAACCTTCCACCCAGACCTCAAACCTTCTACTGTGATTCCAAACTTGTCACCAGGATGCCAAATATTCCCCCCAGATCCCAAACCTTCCACTGAGA
>NW_008685993.1:277-3037 GCF_000695815.1 Acanthisitta chloris | reverse complement strand
CAGACCAGTTTCCCTGGTGCCGCGCGGGGCAGGGCTGGGGCACAGACACCTTCCTGCCCCGCGCCCAGCTGTCCCAGGCGCTGCGCAGCTAATCTCCAGGCTTTGAGGATGGAGGAGGCAGCAGATAACAGGATTAAAGTTTCCCGGCCGGGGTTTTCACAGCCCGAGAGGAGGGCGGAGGGGGAGGCAGAATGACTTCTGTCATTAATCTTAATTGATTGCCAAGAGGTTTTTAATCTGGGTTATTAATTAGGAAGGTCCTTAGCACACTGTCTACATATCAACATCAGATGCTCTTTTGGGACTCTGGGGACATATGGCCTATCTATATTTACATTCACACAATTGGCACATCCATCCATTGCTGGTGGAGCCGCTCGTGCGGCCGCAGCGGCGCTGCCACCCGCACGGCACGTGAGACAGCCAGGGCACAGAGCAGGACACACGGACACCCCGGGCACAGAGCAGGACACACAGACAGCCAGGGCACAGAGCAGGACACACGGACACCCCGGGCACAGAGCAGGACACACAGACAGCCAGGGCACAGAGCAGGACACACGGACACCCCGGGCACAGAGCAGGACACACAGACAGCCAGGGCACAGAGCAGGACACACGGACACCCCGGGCACAGAGCAGGACACACAGACAGCCAGGGCACAGAGCAGGACACACGGACACCCCGGGCACAGAGCAGGACACACAGACAGCCAGGGCACAGAGCAGGACACACGGACACCCTGGGCACAGAGCCTGAATCCCACAGGACACACGGACACCCCGGGCACAGAGCCTGTCTCCTGTGGGGGACACGGACAGCCTGGGCACGGAGTCTCCCACAGGACACACGGACACAGAGCCTGAGGTCACCCGCTGCAGGTCGCAGGGCTCAGCTCCCTGCCTGTCTGCAGCCACCGCCAGCTGTGACTGGGGAGGAGGAACAGTGCCCCTCGGGATGGGTGGCACAGCCCACAGCACTGGGGGTGCTCTGGGGCTCAGACTGCTCCAGGTAGCAATTACTTCTCATACAGTTTCTGTCTGTACTCCTCCCACTGCCTAGGTCTCTAGGACCTAGTCCAGCGAGCCAAACCCTGCCGTTTGAAGCAGTTTGATCCAAAAAGGGCTGATGCTTTTGGAGTTCACCATCACGTTTTTGCACTGAAGCAACAGAAATGCTTTACTGGTCTGAAATACGAGTTTCCTTGCTGGCTGCAAACTGAAACTGTGTGAGCAGAGAGGCTACGTGCAGGTGCAAAGCGCAGGTAGCTCGTAGCAGGTTTATATCTTTCTGTGCCAAGGAGATGGATGATACTTTATTTTACATTATAGTGCGACATAAAACCTGCCACAGCCTGGGAAGGCTGTAAAATGATGGACAGGTATCTTTAGGAAGCAGAGGAGGATCCAGAAGAAAGTTGATTATTTAGAGCTGAACATTTTGAGCAGAGCCTTGCTGAGCAACTCGGTAAGGGTCTTCCCTCTGACAACAGCATTTGTGTCAGGAGGGACAGAAAGGCTGTGATGGCCTCGCTTTCTGCCCAGGCTGTCCCTGCTGCTGAGCCACTGTGAGACGTGTGCTCCCTCCTCGCCAAGGACCTCAGGTCCCTGCTCTGGAGCCTGCCCAGGAGAAACGCTGAAATCTCTGACAACCTGTTTTTGCAGTGCGCGCATGGACAGAGCAGTATTTGTGCTTCTGTCAAACGCTGCTGTCCCCGGAGGTGGCCTGAAAGGGCCAGTTTGGTGGCTCTGAGATGGCTGGCAGGAGGAAAGCAGCACCAGGAAATGGTGCTCTGGGCTCACAGCCACTCCTGGTTCGGGGTCTGAGACCCCTGTGCAGCAGCCACAGGGCACATGTGTCCCTCTGTGCACAGCAGAGGACACCACACCACAGCACGGGGTGACCACGGGCGCGGTGCTGCTGACTGGGGAGGGAGGGCAGGGCTTCCTGCAGCACCAGGGCTGAGATCAGTCAAACTCACCCCGAGTTCCTGAGGCTGACACTTTCAGACACGCTGCTCAGCTCTGTTTTAAGGGCTCTTCCTGCTGTACGCCTGTGACGAGCACTAGGGCTTTAAAGCCCTGCTCTGGGAAGCTATTACCAGTAGGTATTAATTATTGAACACTATACCTTCTGGAAAAGTTGTTTCATCACTGGAAAGTGACCTTGCTAGAAGAGGCAGAGGGACGTATGGTGCCTCCTGAGAGCAAGTGGAGTGATGCGTGGCAAGACAAGACACTAAAGATTTATTGTCTGTGGCAAAAGAAACACAGATCTCTGCTTGTGCAGTAAGTGTTTTTGACATCATACGCCGTAAAGAGTGATTGGATGCTGGAGTTGAGAAGTGTTTCGCTGAAGGGAAATAATAGACACTTTCACAGTGCTGTGTCTATTAAGCATCCGACTGCGCGGCCACACAGAACTCGTGTCGGAGTTCAGCCTGTTCCGAGCCGGATAATCCTGACAGAGGACACTGAGAATTTATCTGCCTTGGAAGAAGTTCCCTTTTGACCTTGGTGATGGCTGCACAGGTTCTTACTGCCTGACGTCACACCCTCCAACATCAGCACTGTTTGGAAGCCTTGTACTGAAAGCTCATCTATTCACCTGGCTCCAGCTTCCCCCTGGAATTTCTCCCCTTTTCCCAGCTGGTAGTGCAGCACCGTGCTTGTCTCCCAGTAACACTGCTGGCTGGAGTTCTTCCATTGCTCAGTCAGCTTCACAGGCTTTAAAAGCCCAAGATAAACTCGAGCTCAGCC
>NW_008685993.1:0-230 GCF_000695815.1 Acanthisitta chloris | reverse complement strand
TGCCAGGCCAGAGAGCTCTGAGATAAATCATCATTAGGTACACGTGCAAAGAGCAGCCAGGCCCAGGCGCACAATTAGGCACCTAATTGTGTTGAAAATGCAATTGCACACTTAGCTCCAGCGGCCTCGGGAGCCAGGGGGGCCCGTCCGGCCCGAGAGGTGCGGGGACAGGGGCTCACACTGTCTGTGCCGGGGCTGGCTCTGCCCGGGCAGGGTGGGCAGGGGCACAG
>NW_008685992.1:0-745 GCF_000695815.1 Acanthisitta chloris | reverse complement strand
GGGGCAGGGGGGGATGGGGGAATCAGCATCTCTCAGCAGCCTCTGGTTCCCCAGAGTGGGCAAGGACTTCCCACGGGGCACAACCACGGGTATCTCCTCACCCCGTGGGGCTCCTTGCCCTGGGATCACTCTCTACTCTGCGCTCGTGGACTTTGATTAGGACGGTAATGGCTACTAAGAATTTCTCTTTTCTTTGGTGTGTATGAAAGCCTGAGACTTTTGGGTTAACAATAAGCAAACATAAAAAGCTTAAAAAACACCCAGTGGTATGATGCCACATGGTATCTTCAGGTTAGTCATTATCTTCATAGCAACTTTTCAATATCTGAAGGGCCTACAAGGAGCCAGAGTGGGACTCTGTATTAGGAACTGCAGTGATAGGACAAGGGGTAATGGGTTCAAATTGAAGGAGGGAAAATTTAGTTTAGATATTAGAAAAAAGTTTTTTACTCGAAGGGTGGTGAGACACTGGCACAGGTTGCCCAGGGATGTGGTAACTGCCCCGACCCTGGTGGTGTTCAATCCAGGTTGGATGAGGCCTTGAGTAATCTGATCTAGTGAGGTGTCCATGCCCAGGGCAGGGGTTGGGACTAGATGATCTGGAAGGTCCATTCCAACCCTTAAATTCTATGATTCTGTGTCCTCTTGCCTTGCTGGGCTCCTTCACTAGGCTTCCCAGTACTGTTGGAAACATTCCCAGGCCTTGGGCTCAGGCACTGGGACACTCAGCACAGCTGGAAATGTC
>NW_008685991.1:0-36423 GCF_000695815.1 Acanthisitta chloris | reverse complement strand
CCATCTACGCATACAAGTACGTCTGTGATGGAGTGGGAGTGAGAGCTCAGCTCCCATCCTGTCCTCTATCCGTTAGTAAATGTTTTTTTCCCCTTCTGACCTTAAAACAAGCAAGGGAGATGGTGTGGTTTGGAGTCCAGTTTAATTTATCTCCTCTGTAAATCTTGTGAATTGCTATCTAAACAACTGTTCTGCAAAGCAAACCCTTTGAATGATTGGTCCCACATGTCATGGGGCCAGGTCAGATAGGTATCTCTTTCCTTACTCCATGAATGTGAAAGAGAGGCCAGCCTAAATTTCATGCCAAATCTATGTTTATTTAATTAGAGTATTAACTACATGTGACAACAAAACCTGGCACTGAAGGGAGGAAGGTGACTTTATACCATGGAGAAGACCAGGTGAGTAACTAAATTTATGAGCTAGTCCATCATCTCATTCTGCTCATTTATCCAGTCACACTTTTTTATTTTTTAATTCTGACATTTAAGTCAGAATCCACTTTCCAAAAGCTCCTCATCTTTCCAGTGGATGGAGAAGAAATACTGAATTATGCCCAGATCACCCAGCTTAGCCCAGGGATTTTCTACACAGTTGAAAAGGATGCACTTTACCTTCTCTTTCAGACTTGGGTAAAATCTTGGCAAAATTCCCACTAGTTTCATCAGAACCAAGGTTTCCCTCCTCATCTGTCCTGGCTAGAAAAACCTAGGAAAGTAGCAGTTTTGAGTTGTTTGGGGTTTCTTTCTAACCACTTTCTCTCCCTAGATTGCTCCCATTTTCTTTAGAGTGTGGCTAAACCTCAGATGAGAACTCTCTTCCTGCATAGATCCATTTCCCTGAGGTGCATGCTGCCAGGGAAAGAAAGCTGAACCTGGAGACAAAGTGCTGCCCAACACCTCAAGCACTGCTGGTAAAACACGTGCTTCTGTTGTGCTTTTTAATGCTGTTTTTTTGCTATTTCTATTTTATGATACCACATTCTGGTAGCACCTGAGTGCCTGATGCATAAAACTGACCAAAAATTGAGAGTACTCACAGTGCCCATAGAAGATGGGTTTCTAGCTGCCCTTTCTTTGTGAGTTACCAGATCTGGTTTGACATAGTTTTTCCCTATTGTATTGATTTGTGATTTAAAAATAAATTGATTTCATGTTTTATTTAGTATAACATAGACTGGGTTTTGGCAGTGTTCAAGTCTTGAGGTATGGTATACAGCCAGTATGGTATTGGCTTCACAAGTTTTCCAAAGAGGAAAGTTTTGTTGTGTTTCCCACTGATGGACAGACCCTTTATTTAGTGCCTTTGGAAGACCTTGCATGGTCAGATCCTTTTGACCAACAAGAATTTATTTTTCAGCTGCCTCTCCCCAGTTCCATAGAAATTATTTATAATTGCCTTAACTAGCTTCAAAGTGAGCCCCCTGTGTCCACAACCTAAAAGCGAGATGGTTGTTCCCTATTTTGATTAACATCACTTAGAGTAGCTACCGAAGAATAGATCAACCCGTGTACATACTGAACCTTGTCAGTACCTAGTACAGAAGAGCTTTAGAGATCACAGCCTCTAGTTATTTCTGTAATGGCATTGGCAATATTTTGAAATCAAATAAATTTAAATTTGGTCATTTCTATCTCCTTTTCAATTGCTTCTGACCATGCTGCACTACAACAGTGAGCTGACAGGGGAAGGAAAGGGATTTTAGAGCTCACAAGTGTTACAATGAGGACAGGCTCACTAGACTTAGGGAGTTACAGAAAGCACAGAGTACCTAAAATACTGCTAAGTCAACATCCAGCCTGAGATTTTCTTCTCTTCTACTTTCCATTCCTGACTATGTTCATCTTTCTGCTTGCTGCCATACTATCTTTTAATCTTTTACCAGTTCATTGTAAATCTTGCTATCATTATAACAACAGAACTGAATCACACTGAGGCACACATCTTGGCAGGACCCAGAGCTACAAAACAGGAAGTCTTTAAGATAAGTCCATAGCTCAGAAGGTATCACACAGAGGCCCTAGTAACTACTGAGCTGTAGAATTACCAGTTTTGCCAAAAGCAACAGATTTCCTTCTGATCTCAGAGCAACTGTTTCCACACAAATCACATGTGGAGACATTTTATAGGGGTTATGTTATCCATGCCTCTTCTGTTTTCTCCTCACATAGATTCTTGTATTTTGACACTACTTCTCCTCCCATATAAATGACCTTGTAAATTAAATTTATAGCTTCACAACCAGGGTCAGATCAGTACAGTTTGTTCTAGTTTGGAATATGGAATAGGGAGGAGTGTCCTTAATGTGTTTAGGATAGACTTACTGCTTGGGAATAGAAACAGGCTCCACCAATCACTAGAACAACAAACTGGGAATTGGGAATCCCTTATTCCATCTTGGCTGGCAGTATGAACAAATCACGAAGTCTTTCTGTGGCTCCAGTTCACCCATCAGTAAAGAGGAAATTTGATCATTCTCATCTACTTTAGAGAGAACTGATCTCCATTAAGCACTGACGTATTGACATAGAAATGGCTATAAACACATAAATCTAAGTCTCAGTGGTAAATGGTAGAAGTTAAATCAACTCACGGTTCAGGAGAATGACTCCAAGCCCAACACTCCTATCATGATCTGGGCATGTTGATTCTTACCCATGCAGCACTTATCAGATACATCTTTGGAGCTGGCAGGCACTTTGCTTTATTGCTGTGTGTACAGTATGCTTTATCCATTCCCTGCAGTGAACACAATGAGTGCTGCAGATACCACAGCATTGTTCACTCTCAGAAATGGAAAAACACTTCTAATGAAAGATTATGGCAACCACTGCACATGTCGTGTGCCAGAGTGTAAAGGCTTTGGGAGAACGGACAGAACATTTGTCCAACTCTTCCTGAAAAGATGACTTGCCATGCTTCAAATTTCCAGCCCTTCACTGCTTAGAGATGCCTAATTTCAGATATTGCTATTGGGTGTACTATGCTATTCATCACAGGAAAGCTGTAAAAAACATCAAATGAAGGATCAGACTGTTCACACACTATACAGAGATCAATGCTCAAATAGAGGAGTATCAGAAGTCAAGTTCCACTAACAAATGTAAGTGAAGAGCAGAACTCAACAGAAAAAAAACTGCACAGGCACTTTTGTCACTGCTAGTGACAAATCATGACAATGGCAGATTCATAAAAAGCTGAACAGGATTTTTTCCTCTGCATGTTTCCCACCCCAGACGATCGCAGCATTTTGGCTGCGATTATCCTGTTGAAGGAGGCAAAGTTTAGCAACTTCCAGCTCTATATGTTAATCCTAAAAATATTCATCCAAAAATTAAGAGTCATTCATTGCTCATCTTTCAGGACTAACACTGGTGCATGCCTTACACAGGTAGTCTATCCACTGTCTAAATTAATAGCTGCTTACTTTGAAGACCTCACCATGATCAATGGCTAAAAGATAACATACTTTACACTGATAAAAGACCAAAATAAATAAAAACATAGAACAATCCAGTACCTTAAAGCCTTTTAGGCATTCTTCTCCCACTTTCCTCTAGCAGGCTTCTTTGGCTCTTGTTTTCAATTCCTGGGAATAAAAAAATGAAACACTTTCAAAACTGTCTGAACAGAATGGCCAAAATAATAAGGAAGTGATATCACATGCCTGACTGGAAAATTAAGTTTTGTGAGTGTTACACCGAAAATCTCACATCTGTCCCTAGGACTGTCTACACTGCAGGAAGGTGTTCATCCTGCACTCCAAGCCAGGGTCAGTTCAGTGCACATTTGGAGGAAAAATGAAATCTTCTTTGCTATTATGATTTTTTCATTAAATATCACAGAAGTCTAGACATATTAAAAATAACTAGGAGGAAGCAATAGGCAGAATGCAGGTGAAACAGTCAAAAAGTATATGATATGCACTGATTATCTCTATGCTCTACATTTCATCCCAGCAAACATGAATAACGTGTGTGTGTGTGTGTGTGTGTGTGTTGTGTGTGTGTGTGTCTGTGTGTATGTGTGTGTTGTGTGTGTGTGTGTGTGTGTGTGTTCATGTCCACAAGCCATATCAAATGGACAGGCTTGAGTCCTTCTACAGCATAGATTGTGGGGCAGCAGTGCTCTGATCCTTAGACTCTGCTTTATGGTTGACTCTTGGTTAAAGCTGGACTAGAAACAAACAGGGCTGAAGGCATGTGAAAAAATACTGTCCCTCAGCAGTGAGCTCATCTCCTATTCCATCAGCTAGTAGGTAAGTTGTATAACAGTAAAATCCAAATTGAAATATTTCAACTGCCAAAGATTATGAATTCTTTGTTTTGCTTTGGAAACAAATGCACAGTAGAGACCAGAGTGACAGCATAAGCAAGACATAACAAAGGCTTTGTTTGTAAAGGGATGGAACCACTGCTTTCTGGTCAGGGATGAGATTGGCTGATGTGTTTTCCATAACAGTCAATTGAACAACTCAGCACTCCATCCTGGCCAAATACTAATCTGCTGAATTTATTACATTTGGGCTTTTAAATTAAAAATTACCATCTCTAACTCATGTGGCAAACAGCACAGAACATGTGACAAGAGAAAAAAAACACCTCATGAAAAGGTGGGCAAATTCCACTTGGTTTGAGGAGCCCAAAGAACTGTGACACTGCATGTTGAACATTTTCTTGCTGAGCAAAAAGTGTAACAGCTTAATGAGGTTATTTGTTCTGTTCACCTCAGTAATGGGCTGTGCAGCCCAGGTCTGGAAATGTAGTTGGTTTGTCCAAAGTGATACTATCAACTGAACAAAGCCAAATTTCTTAGGAAAAATGCCATGGTAGCCAGAAATAATACACATACACAGAAGAAAATCCCAGCTTGGGTCTTGGAGTTTTTTGTTTTGTTTTGTTTTTAAGATTTCTGCTCTCACAGTCATAAATATTCTCAGGACTACAAAAGCTGATTCAATATTGCAGCTATGCTGCCTGAGATGGGTGAAATCCTAGGCCACTAAACACACACAGGGTATTGGGAATTCTGTAGGCCCATTTTGTCACCCAGCATTCCTGGTGGATCAAGAAGCTGGTGGTGACTTTATGATCTAATTCCTATTATTTCAAGCAAGGCTGAAAGCTTGAATCTTTTTTTCTCTTTCATTACTAATCTTATACAAGTGGACTGTTCAGAAAAGAGGTGTTCTGAAAACAGCAGGTCTATGCATGTCCAGTTGAATAAACCTGTAAGGTATGAACACCACTCAGGTACCCGTTTCTTGTTTGACATGATTTCTGCACAGAAATGGAAATGGGTCTGGGCTTAGGGAAATGTCCCACTGCACATGTACACAGCAGTGTAAATTACCAGCAAAATGATGTGGGGTAAATATGTGTAAATTTGAGGCATTGACTAGGAGCACTATCTCCTGCTACAGTCAAAGGAGAGGGGCGCATTCAAATGCTGACTCTTCCCATCAGTGGATGGGATCTAGTTGGTCATCTCTCTTTGCTCTCTAGGAAGAGATTAACTTAGACAAAAAGCTTAACTTCTTCAGTCTTTTAGGGTTTTAGTGACGGCTAGAGCTGGGTAAGAAAAATTCTATGTTTGAGGCTAACAGAAAGAGACTTCCTATCATCATTTTGCAAAAGAGAACAAATAAGGCTAAAAAAATAACTAGTCCCTTGATCAAAGACATGTAAGAAGTTAGTAGAAAAGCTAAAAGTCAAAACTTTTTTTTTTTTAGTTTAGCCCTGCCTTCGTCTTGGTGAAGTAGGCAGGAAAAAGGCTCTCACTGCTTTCTAATAAACAGCAGTGGAAATGCATGATTGACTTATTTCACACTTTGTGCTTCCTGTTCATTTCTCAGAACCCTGGCCCTGTTTTCTTTCTTCCTGACCTAAGTCAAAGACATAGAAATTTAGGCCACTCCTCCTGTTTTCTTGGCTTTTATTCCTGGAGACACTGTTTATGTTGTTAAATTGAGTATAGTCTAATTCTTCAACTGAGATTAGCACAAGACTTGTAACCAACTTGAATGAGTTCAGTCAGGGTCTCACACATAACTGCTTCAACACAAGAAGACAACAGAAATCACTTTTCAGGGGAAGAGGTTGCTCAGGTTTTTTCTAAGCCTCTAGTGTGAACATAATATTTCATATAAGTTTTCAGTTTCATTGACTCCCACTTTACAAATTAAGAGATCCGATATATTTTTACTCTCTTCAGATCTAGGATGAGCAGAAATCTAATAATTTTAACAAAATCATGCGGCTTCTACCTGTTCAGCTGAGGCACTAGCACAGAAGGGGAGGGAAGCAGAAAAGTCTGAACAAGCATTTGGTCTGGAGACCAAATAATAAAATGGCACCTAAAACTGATCATTTGGCAAAAAGAACCATCAGTAATATGAGAGCTCATGAAATTACTGAAATACTGTTGAAACCATAAATTACTGATAACAAAAGCTAAGCAGAAAAATATACATTTTTGAAATTTTTTAAAATCATACCTACTGGCTTAGGTGGGCCACTCAGAGACTGTTAGAAGCACTAGACTGTCTAGTCAAGAGGTCAATCCACAACATCCCAGGCCTCCACTCTTATGCCAAAGTGCCCATAGATTGGAAGAACATCGATGCTTATGACAACTGTGAATGCTGAAGCAGATTCAGAAGGACCTTGTTGCTGCATTCGACATCCCCAGTGCCAGGAACAGCCTGAGAGTTTAGCTCTGACTCCCCTGTATGATAAGTGACCTACATCAACACCAAGCTTAGTTTGGACTCTGTCCTTTAAGACTCGAAAGCCACTTAAAAACAAAAGAAGATAAAGTCAGCAATTTTACATTTCTGTGAGATATTTTTCCTTTTTAAAAAGAAGTATTTATCTAATAATGACAAATCCATGCTAAAAACTAAACAAAAAATTACAATATTTTAAATTACATTTTAAAAATAGTGTTAAGAGATAAATGCATTTGTTGCCAAACTCATATAGAAAGTTTAAGCATTGAGTAGATGGATGACACTGTAACCAACATTTACTGAAGTGACAGATCCTGACAACAGGATCTCTTTTATAAAAAACTCAGCAGGAGACCTAATTCTGGTCCTTTAATCACTTCTATGAAATGATTGGTTCATTCAGAATTCATAAAGAGATTAGGATTTGAAAAAGAAGGAAAGTCTCTTTTTCTCTTACAATCCATACATGAACAGTAAACGTTTATAAGTAAGAGGAAACCAAAGTTATGAGAGGATGATACCTAATAATTCTAAAATGTTGAAGAACATGATAACCACCAACTGACCCTTTAATTTACTTCTGTGTTTAACAGGTTAGTTTTACATGTAAAATATCTTCAGATAAATATTTTCCCCCATATAAACAAGGACATTAAGATAAACAACTGACAAAACATTTTTGTGGTCTTATGTTGCATTATAGTTTCATTCCAAATTTTATCCAGGATTATGAACAAGTGAATAGTTAGTAGGTAGCTAGTAAAATGAAATATATTTTTCATCCTTTTCTAGCATAATTCAAATTCCAGCAAATTTTCATAGTTAAGAGTCCTAATCTTTTGTTAAATGATTCCTGAATATGCATATAGGAATAATACTATAGCAAAAAAGGTCAGGACCAAGGACCACCTCTAGTGGTGTTTGATCACATGCATAAAGTTCTTTTTCCACTTTCATAAACCTAAACATTCTCCCTTATCTGTCATGTTATTTCTAACATCTGCCCTGCAACAAATCACTCCCAGTCCCAAGGAAATCCCAGTGGGTGTCAGCAGAAATTTTTCATAGCCACTGTCAAAATTTCACATGATTTTGCACAAAGAATACATGCCCTACTGCCTAGAATGTTCACTGCCACCCATGGGTTTGCACTTGGAAAAGATAAGTATGAGCAGAGCACTGAGCAGAGTTTGGGGAGGGGGAACACAGCAGCTAAGCTGCTGTTTGGATGTTGCTGCTAGAAGGCTCTGTGGAGCAAAGAGAGTTTCCAAGATTGACATTTTTGTTTTTAAGTTGACATTAACATAATGGAAATGGTGTGTAACTCCCATCTCCCTAGCCATCAAGGGTCTGTCAGCCTTAGTCAGTGTTCCAACGCCCTCTCACTCATCCTCCTTAGAAGCAAATGAGTCGTTATGCATCTGAGGTTTCTTCCAGAGGCAAATCCATCAGGGTCCTCCTTCCCTCTGACTTGCCTTTGTCCAGAGGTTTGTGTTTAAGTAACCTGAAACATCCTGTAAAATCTATCAGGATTAGTTTTCAGTATAGAAGCTCTTGTACTTGATCCAAGCCAATCAAATGTTCCTCAGACACTAAGCCCCAAGGTTTAAGCGAGCACACCCGACACATTAAGAAAAAAATGACCTTCTTAGTGTGGCTACTACATCCTCCTTTTTGACCCTTTTTGACACAATTTTGGCTGAGACAAGACAGAGAGTTAAAGTCATTGTGAATGGGCCAAAAATAATATAGTAAGTGTGTCTCTGATGTCACCAGGATGTTATATCTGAGGACAAAAAAAGCTGAGTTTAGATGGAACTGGACATTTTTTTACATGCTAGTAAACCAGACTCCTTAATAGATAGCTTTTTGTTTTCAAACTCAGATTTCAGTCTTTCCCAATGGAATTAGTAACTAAATTAAGGAGTCTAAGAGCTCATCTCATAACCAAACACAAGTCAGAACTTACAAGTCATGTATGACCTGGCAGTCCGGAGGTTATGGTGAGTAAGAAGGTAGACCACAGAAATCCAAAGAACAGGAAATTTTCAGTCTAGTGTTGATGGAAAAGCTTTGGATTAGATGCTTGCAGCCCTGAATAACTTATTTCAAAGCCAACAGTTCTAACAGAAGTTTCTGACCCTTTTATGGAGGAAACACTGAAGATGTATGATGTAAGAATTCAGAAGTGCACATTAAGCTACAAAGTCTTATTTTGAGTTATATACAGCAAGAACTATGTTTGCTCAGCTCCACAGAGTGACTTCCCCTCCTTCCATCCACAGGCTCCATTGACTGCCTGGCTTTCTCACTTTCCCAAACTAGTATTTTTTACTCCATGAAAGTTGGTTTGATGCTCAGTTTGTCTATATGCCCAGGCAACTTAATAGAACTTTTGGAAGGCCATGGAAGTACAATACTTAAACAATTCAGTTCCGTCCACTGTCAAAATCACTCTGAGATGCCATAGGAAGAACTTTTTTTTCCACCAGTGGCAATTTCAGAAACATCCAGATACTGACAATTTAAAATATGGCAAAGCCTTTCAGTGGGATTAAAATCAATCCAATACAATATTTCCCCCTTCTCCAGGATGGATCTTACAATCAGAACATCACACATAAGCAAGAGCTTCTATTGCTGACAGCTATTAAGGGGCAATAAATGAAAAGGCTCAGAAATTTATGCTCCCACAGCCACATCTAAGACTGCATGAGGTTGTATTGCCCTAGCTTCAGTTTTGTCTTGGATTCAGGTGAATTCTGACCACTAAAATGCAACACCTTGTCAAGGAAAAAGGAGGCTAGGCTAATTTGATTGATTTCCTTAAGTGAACCTAGGTTTGAGTAAATTTCTGAAAATACAATGTAACACTAATAACAAATTTAAACTTTGACTGAGGTTAGCTCTTTCATTTCCACGGGAATAAAAGTAAACAGACGTCTCTAGAGTAAAATGAACAAAACAAAAAATATGATCAATTGGACAAACAGTCCAAAGCTCACCAGGGAAGCTGTACATGCAGTTCTCATTCATGTTAATTGTAAGAATATGTCTATGAAAAACATGTGTCATCAGTCGCTAGAGCTCAGCTGATGACTGGCAACTTGGTGACGTGCTTGAGGCCAAAATCTATCTTGAGTCAGCCTCTTGTTTAAAAGAATGTGGATTTCAATTAATATTGAGGGAGTTCAGGTAAAAGAACAAATATTTAAAATAAAAGCTGATAAAACTCAAGCTACATTCATTTCAAGAAGCACAGTCCTCCTCACCCTTTCTGTTTTGGGTAAACCTGCTCTGGTTACCTGTAGGCTCTCACTGGGAAGGCTTCTCATGATGGTGATGTAAGAATCCCAGCTCTGTTCTCTCTCTGAGGTACAAATGAGTCATTTGAGGTCAAAAAAATTTAGTCCAATCTAAATCTAATATCAGAGACATTTCAGTCACTCTCACAAAGTTCTAACACATATTAACAAAACTGGGGACCAGGGGAAGATGAAAAAGGCTTCTATAATGTGTTGCCTGAGCCTTCATCACTATTTAACTTTCACACTCATAACAAAACTCAGCCAAAAAGCCCAAACCACTAAATGGCCAGATGCTCTGCTGGTGTGAACCAGTAAAGCTCAAACCCATGTACTGACTATGCTTTTTTATAGATAATAACAACTCAGGTACAAGACACTTGAGATCTGATTCCTTATTCCAGGCAATTACTAGATCCATATTACCATATATATACTTACAATAATATTTTTTTATTTTAAAAATATGGCAAGATTTTGGCCCAAGTGAAAAAAAGAAAAAAAAAAGAGCCATTTTTATTTTTAAACCTCCCTGTTATTTTTCTGGTCTTAACTTTGTGGTTTTCTGACATGACATATATTCCTAGAGATCAGATGTTAAGAAATATCAGATAGCATTAATAGGCAAATTAACTTGATTTTCTTCCCAGATCTAGATCACCTGACCTGGGCCATAATTACTGAAGCTAATATTCTGTTCTATCATGAAGGTCAGTATTTGCTGATTTTTGCCATACTCAGCCTACAAAACCTCTGAGAAAACATACAGTTTGTTTGGAAACATGTAAAAATTGCTTACTTAGCTGTCACTTCCCTGAATGTAATTTAAAGATTATTTTAAATATTCTGGATGACTTCTTGCTTAAAATCTTTCCCCATCAAAGCCCAGCAACAGTGGAGGAGGCCTTAGAGAGGGAGAGACAGTGGGACAGACACCATGGTGCAACTGAGCTGCTAGAAGCAACACGTGGTTACTGTTTGGAGGAGGGAAAGTTTAGTGCAGAAAGAGAATGGAGGGAGGGCAGCCTGGAACAGAGATTGGTGTCAAGAGGGAATCCTGCTGTGAGGAATATACTGAGCCCAGAAACTGTCTCTGTTTTTATTACTATTTATAATTATAAATAAATGACAGTAAATCTTAAAACTTTCCTTCCACAGCAAAATCTCAAGGTCATGGGAATTACCAATACCACAAATAGATGAGTGAGATGAAGATATGAAAACCTGCAGCTGCACAGGGTCTGTCAGCTACAGGCTTCCATTCCTTCACCCCCTGTCCACCTCCTCCCAGTGCTCCTCACTTCTACTGGAAGGACTCACTGTGCACTGTATGCTGAGCACTACCTCAACACCAAGCTCAAGCAACACTGGAAAATTTCAGAGTAAATCCAAGTTCACAACGTGCCAGGACACCACGTTTGTTGCTTCCCTGCTAGATCCTTTTGGATTAATCCAGGCATTCATCTGACCTCTCCTCTGTCTGTTCATGGTAATTCAACTGTGATTGCTATGTGGCCCTTTGTCAGCAGGGGCTGGGATTAGAGCCCAGCACAGATAGCACATTCTGAGTAACATCCATGCCTGGAAGAACATTTCAGCTGTGGCACTTGCAGTTTCAGGAAAAAACAGAATAGGCAGGAGAAAAAGAGACATCTGCTTTCAGCAATGACAAAGAGAGAGCAAAAGGAGAAAACAGACATGATTATGACAGTCAAGCTTTCCTGATGGCTCCTTCACTGCTCCTCACCTCCCAACCTTTATTCCTGGCAGATTCCAATCATTTAAGATCTTCACATCTTTCATCATTTGCACTCCAACCCTTCCCCCAGACAGCCAGACCCACCCGAGAGATTTTCCTGCCATGTACTGCTTGCTGGTGTCTCAGTCACATTACTTTCACATCCACCAGAGTCCACCTTCCTCTTTCTATGCTGAAGGAGGGTTCAGCTGCCATTCAAACCACCCATCTCCTATACGAGACAAAGAGCTGTGTCTTTATCAGTACTCAAATGTGAAAAATTATTCTGCTGGAAATTCAGAGACCACTTGAATTTGAGTGAGAGTGAAAACCCACAAACTACCTTCAAATCATCAGCAGCATCATCTATGAGTGTAGACACTCATAGAACTTTGCTAAGAATAAATTTCATTCTTTGCAAAAACCACTAGTGCTTTCCTTACTGCAACTATCATAGCTGTTAGATCACATAGCTCCATTAAAGGAGCTATTAGAGATAACAGTACATTCATTACTGAAAACAAGGTGTTTTGTGGCTGTTCCTGCACAACATGAGGACTCTTGAATTGAAAACTACTTGCCTTAAAAGTAACTTCAGTTTAGACAGCTTGCAATGAACACAGCCATATGGCAATCCTGGGATGCTCTGACTGCACAAGGATTACTGCAATAGCTTCACTGACACTTGGGAAACTCATTCAAAACCAGTTTCTTTTGAATGTATGGAGCTTGTAGGAATTTTTTTCATCTAAAGCAACCTGTATGTCCCTCAGTACTAAACCAAACAAAGCAAGTCTTTGCCTTGGTTTCCATAGAAAACTGCAATTTTTCATCAGAAATTCTAAAATCCACCCAGCAAAAAAGAATTTAAGCTTTCCAAAAAGACAGAAGTTCCTTAAAGAAATAAAATGTTTCCAACATCAGCACCAGGTACAAACTGCCTTGGAAGCCCAGGACTAACTGGGCCACTGTTTCCTCCTGGAGTCATTCCCTGGGTGTCTCTCTGTAGCACCAATCCCCAGCTGAGCCTCCAGTTAAGAAATAACACCAACCATGAGTAAGCATTATAGCTGAGTGAAAATTTTCCTCAGTATTTGTGCCTTTGTACATGACTAATCAGGATAGAACTCAAGGTATTTTTCCTATCCTCTCTTTTTACAATATAGGCAGTACAGACAGTTACATTCTAGTGGAAACATTACTCCAGCCACTACCAGTACCAGTAAAGACACACACACATGCTCCTTTCCTCTGACCAATCCTGAATGGAACAGCTTACTGGCAGGTGCCTCTGATTCCTTAGTACTTACAGAAGAGCTGCATTCAGTTAGGAACAAACAACTAACAAAAGCATCATCACATACCTAATTCTGTACTACCTTCTTTCAGTTCCTGTCTTCCTGCTCTGCCTTTCAAACAGGCCTTGATTCTGTGAGCACCATGACACAGGTTTTCATGTCCCAGTAAATCAGAGCAAACCCCACTAACCTGGGATGGCAAAACCCCTCCTCTTTCTTAAAAGTGTGCATGATACTTGCCTGCAGTGTTTCACTGGTACTATTGCTTCTTATCGGCTGACTGAAACATGGAAAAAATATTTTATGTATTATTATAAATATTTTCAGGTTCAAACTCCCTTTGATAACGCAAACATTTAGGACATCTAGATTTTCACTGAAACACCAGTGAGGCCATGGAAGCATTCAGAAAGACACAACCTCTTTTCCTGAAACTAATGTAATGCTAGCTGAGCCCATTTAATGAGCTAAGGTAGTAAAAAAACCAATGCAGATGTCATTTCCACAGGAAGAAGAAACATGTATATCCCATAATCTTGACAGACAATGATGCTCAAACCCTTACACAGAAAAGCGGCATGATCTTACAAGACCAAGAACCTATACACATTGCAACTCTAGAAATACAGAAGGTGGAATTTTCTGTAAAACTCTGTTGCAGAATCTGAGTTTATGACAAAGGTTTCTTTGGTTTCTGTGGCTACAATAAAGCAGATTTTAAATGTGACCTGAACTCAGAAAATTTTTTCATTTTGTCAGGACTCCACATTTTGCTGTTTAATTCCATGTTTGAGGTCCAGTTGTAGGCAAAGGGAAACAACTGTATCTTATGTCTGTGGGAATATGCACAGAGCAGTGAGCTTTCTCTGCACTTTCCAGTATCTGATGTGCATACTTCAGAAGTGCCATTCTCTCCATTTTGCAATTAAATTATCTAACATTTCCCATCCCCCCACCCCCACCTCCCTGGTTCCTTAAAGAAGAGTTTGGAAAAGAAAACCCCTAACTGTACTATCCACAATGGATATGCCATCTCAGCAGCCAACCAGCCACACTCAGGCCAGGTGGCAAACACCACCTAAATGCTGTCCTCAAACAATTCTGAGTCCATTCAGGGAGCCTTTTCCTCACATCAGATAAAATTCTGGACAACAGAAAGGACTTGGCTGAGCAACGGAAGGAGAAATAATACGGGATTTCCAGTTTCTTTTTCAGTCACTAAGAAAATATCATTTCAAACAACAATCTGTAAGGTGAAAAAACATTTTTACTTCTCCAAGATGTGATTTTTACCTTTTTTTTTCTGTTTGTTTTAAAGCAGAACAGAACTCATGAATGCTTTGGTCATTCATGAGCCCTGGCAGCTTTCTGAGAGGTTCAGAACTGTGGGATGTAGAGTTTTATCCCTGTATCTGGAGGCTTGCTGCTGAGAGAACTCTGAGAGCTGAAGGTACCTCTCTCTACAGGGTCTGAGCACTGGAGTGAGCATCAGGGGACTTGGAGTGGCAGCAATATCCAGACTGGCCATTTTCAGCCCAAATGCACAGCTCAGAGGTACAATTAAATTGAGTTCTCACTTCCCACAGCCACAAAGCCCAGCCATGTCACAAGTGACAACCAGAATAACATCTGTCCTTCCCTTACCTTTCTGTCAGGCAAATCTGTCCCAAATCACTAGCAAATGGCAAGTTGCAGGGGCAGCATCAAATGCAATCAATTCACCTTCAAACATGTCAGTGATGGGTGACTGTAGGGACCATACTGCTCACATACCTGTTCAGAGACAGCAAAGGTAAGGCTCTACTAATGTAGCCCACTGAGAGCCTGGCTTCAACCTCACCTGTGTCCTTTCAGGTAACTCTAGCGCTCATCCACTGTGTTTCTATCTGAACATGAGCAGGAGAGAATTCCCCATTTACTCATCCTTATTTTCACCCAGTGCACCATGGGACCCTGACATCAGCTGGGGGTTTCTCACTCCTGCTGCAACACAACACTCACAGCTTTCCTTTTTAAATGATGGAGCTTTTCTTTTTTCAGTGAAGTGATCTTGAGGCTGATTTCCCACTCACTCCAGAGAACAGAAGACCTTCCTGTACCGGTACCAGAGTCTTAGCAGTGACCTTGTTTTTTTTCATGTCAGCCAAGAGCTAAACCACCCGTTACCACACAAGGACACTAATGTTGACGGAGAAGGAAGTGTACCACCTACTGAGTCATCCATGCCACATCCTAACACCTGGCTTTGGCCTTGCTGGGCTTCCATTGAAACATGAATCTACATTGAGTACAGCTGTACAAAAAGTCTATAATAAAACCTCAAACCACATAAGACTTTCCTGGATGGGAGGTATAATGTGCTCTCCCTAAAGTTCATGGACTTTCAGAAGAAAACTGAAATTCATCTGTTTTGCTTTTGTCCAGTTTCAGGAGTAACAAATGTGCATGACATATCCCAAAGAGAGGTATAAAATTAAGTTTCCCTGAAATTAGAAATAAAATCATAGCTACAATTTTATTTCATTTTTTTAAATTGACTGCATAAAATTATGGCCAAATCTGCCAAGGTGCTAGAAGTCTTATCTCCCACTTAGCTTAACTATCTCCAAAAGTTCATACAAATTGTTATCATTCTAACAAGACTCCTGAACATATAATGCAGAGTTTTTTTAAGCCAAACTACAAGGTATTTCTTACAAATTAAACTCTTGCCTGCTGGGCAATGAATCATTTGCCATCCACAGTACATCCCATAGTTGACAAACAAAGCAGTATTTGCCACCCTATTGCAAAACACAGTACAACATATTTTGGGAAATGATTCTTCATTAAAAAAACACCGTCTAAGGCAGCACAATGCTGCAAGAGTCACACCAACGTGCTACATCCTGTGACTGGCTCTGAAGTAAGCGTCAAAACAGACATGAGACATCTCGGGGGCAGAAGGAAGCACAGTTTTCTAGGGGACATCAGCTCACAGCTGGGCTCACACACCTTTGGTTTGTCCCGAGTCAGACTGCAATCCCTTTAACCCCATGCTGAGGAGCTCAGCCTCTTGGCAGGTCTCCCACAGGCAGGATGATCCGGCCCACACCCTTCGAAGGCACTGCCTGCAACGTGCTGCCACGTGGTTTGCACAATAAAATCAATGTTTATCTACCTAAAGCTTCACTTCCTCCCGTCTCTGCTACCTGAAGAAATGGAACAGCTCTGTGCTCAAGCTCAGAGCCCAAAACCAAACATGCACAGTTTGAGGGGAGGAAGAGGTAAGCTAAAGAAGAGAGGGGACAGGAGGGACATTTTTTAAGTCTGAATTTCCTGCAACACGTAATTTCGAAAAATTTTATGTGCAGAAAGTATCTGCAACTGCCACACCTTCTATAGAGAGAGTGTCAAGAGCATCATGCAGATCAGTGCATCATTGCACAGGAGGGAGAGAAACCAAGTCCACACAAATAGTTCCAAAAGCAAAATCACCTCAGTACATACACAGCCAATAAAATTGGTACTAATGCTTCAGTGAGATGTCGCAGTACAGACTGGAACAAGGGAAACCACTCCTAAACAGGAATAGGGACCTGAGCTGTTAATGACAGCAGCAGCGCATTCTCTTCTCTCAGTGCTCACCCTTTCCAACTCATAGCACGATCCTTAAGGAGGATCCCTGCCTATTTTTTTTTGAATACAGCATTGCTTTTCTCCAGAAGAACCCAGCAAACCACAGCAGGCAATTTCTCTGCAGGAGGAATACTGCTGGCAGAATACCCTAACAAAACAAGGCAGCTTATTCAAGACTTTGCTCACGTGCAGAATAGAAAGATATTATCCCCCTAGTAGCACAAGAATTCTCTATATTGATATTTCCCAGAGGAAAATGCATCAAAAATTAAGTCATCATAGTAATTTTTAGGGACTTGAGTTTGTTTCTTTCTATTTTTTTTTTAATAATTTCAACACAAAGGTATAAAAGCCCAATTCCCTGGTTTTTTTCCAGTCTATGACAATAACCTGGTTTTCTAGAACACTTACTGAACTTCCCAATAACTGGTCAATTTCTCATAGACTAATTATTTTTACTGTCTCTCAGACAGCCATATTCTGAAATCTAAATATAACAAGTTAAACAAATGATTTGTCCCATTGCACAGAGCTCAACTTCTAGAAGTACTCAAGGCCAGGTTGGATGGAGTCCTGAGTAACCTGGTTTAGCAGAAGCTGTCCCTGCTCCTGGCAGGGGGTTGGAACAAGATGGTCCTTAAGATCCCTTCCAATCCAAACCATTCTACAATGCCATGGTTCTGCAGAACATGAGGAGCACCTGTAAGGAACTATCCTGTCACACACTGATTCCTAGCTCCTCAAGCCATTTGGAGTAGAGATATGGGCAGGCAGATGAGAAAAGGACAGAAAAAACACCTCACAGCCATCTTATCTGAAAAAGGAATGCCAGCACCCATTCCCCGACAGTGATGAAATCCAAATCTGCATCATACATCAAATCCACGAATGACAGAGGAGAGTCTGGCAGTGAGGAAAAGATGAGATTACTTGGCAGGTTTTGCTTGAGCCACAGCAGAGCCCTCCAACAGGGCTGCAGGCCCTGACACCACGAGACAGCTTATGAAATCCACCTTCTACCTACTAAATCAAAACATAAAAAGACACACAACAGATACCTCCCAGTTTTATGCTTGTAATAGGAATACGACCCTTAAACAGCTCCATTTTCTCTAGGTTATGGATTAATTTCCAACACCAGTGGTTTTGGATGCAAAGCCAGAGCAACATGGCTTCAGGGGAACTACTTCACGTTTCGTCCTGATGTCTCAGGTTGAATTCAAGTTGAGGGGAAGAGGCTATCACGTCAGCACGCTTGCTTAATGTTTTGAGTCATATATTAGTCACAAGACAAAGTAATTGTATTTCCATCCTTTTCCCCCTCACTGAGATGAATAACCTCTCTTACAGGGCAGGTTTTCCTAGGTGCTTTTGGTTAGAAACTAATGGGTCACCTTCCAAAAAGACTACTGAGCAGACAAAAAAACCACCAAGAAACCTCCATACACAACCCTGATGCACAATTATCAAAGAATCCTGCAAGTGAAAAGAAAAATTGCATATTGCTATTTACTTGTGGAAGGGATGTAAGGTGGTCTTGGTCCTGGAGGCTGCAACTGCAAAGCATCAGTGTGCAAACCACTGGGTACAGCTGATGGGCCAGACATTCCATCAGTGCAAACTGCTCCATGTCCAGCATGGACCCTCCACTCGCTCCCCTGCTGTCCTGTAAAGCATGCAGAAGCTATCCTTCTTGTCCCAGTTGGTTACTAATTTTTCTAATAAGAAACCTGAGGGTCTTCTCATGTACAACCTCTGCACTGAAATAACCTCCATGTTTTGGATTACAGCAACGAAAAGACAGGGAGCAGCTGGGCTTTGCCTCTGTCCTCAGCTCACTCGGTGCCAGAGGGAACAGGGAAAAGGCTCCACACTCCAAGCACATTGTTCCTCTTCCACTGCTGCAATATTAAGCCGTTCAAGCAACAAGGGGGGAAAGAAGTTCGATTTACACAGAATGCCCCAAGTATCCATGAGCAGGACATACCATCTCCTGCTTTTCAAATCATTTTTTCAACTTTAGAGCTTGGTGGTACAACAAAACCAGCTGCACAGGGTCGTCCAGCCCCTCCCCAAGCACACTTGTGCCTGCCCTCGCTGCTGCTGCTGGTTAGCAGCTCCTTCTCCTCATGGCACCTCGTTGGTTTGCAGGGCACCAGGTGCTGGCTAGCAGGTGGAGGCGATCTCTCAAATAAACAGCAAAATGTTTTAAGAAGTTGCCTTTTTCCACACAACTTTTTTCCGTTAAAAAAACCAAACCTGTTGCATCCTGATCCACACCACGTGTTGCAGAGCCCTCCCTGCACAACAGGCGTGCCCTGCTGGCTCAGGGCGAGTGGTGTAGCTGCGCCTCGCTCCGAATTCATGATTTCTCACACCCTTTTCTCTTCGGGAGGGTGTTCCTCGCCGCTTTCCCCACAGGGGCTGGGGGCAGGCGGGGCAGGGCAAGTTGGTAGCCGCCGCTGAGAGGGAAAGCACCCCGAGATTCCAGAGCTCTGCGCTGCCAGCAGGGCTGGGCAGAAACCCACCATTGCTTCTTGATGTCGTTTGACATACTTTTTAGCTTTTTTAAGGGAAAACGGGCCTTTCCCGGAGCCCCAAGCACCTCCACTCCACAGCGGGGGCGGTGGAGCACAGCCGCGACCCCTCAGACCGCGACGCGGGGCAGCCGCAGCTGAGGGCAGTGCCCGCCGACACCTAGGAAAGCACAGCTTTAAATTGTCCCTTTCCAGGGAAATAATGAGCACTTGATGTATTGCAGCACCATCTGCCGGTCCCTGTAAATGGGAGGCGCGGGATAGCCCAGCGGGTGGGCAGCAGGAGAAGGGGGTCGGTGTGGTTTCTCGCTCGTGGGCTTTTCCTGAAGATTTTGCTCCTTGTCAAGGCATCGAGGTGTCGCTAAAATCGGCAGAATAAGAAAAGCGAGCTCCCGGAGAAACAGCAGACAAACTAGTGCCGAGTTTAGAGATTCCTCTGAAGAAGTAGCACAGTCAAAATCTGGGATTTTCCCTATAGCTCCAAAGCAGAGGCTGGTCAATGCCGAGCCCCTGGGGAAGGATTTTCTGAGGTGGCCAACTGATTGTGGGTGTATTTATTTCTTTTCTATGTATCTAACACAGGCTGCCTGCCCTTACTTCTTTATGTTTGATTTGATGAAGCCCCAACCTGCAGCGTTCTGGCCCCGTGGTCCAGCCACAGCCACCAGCACTTTGCTAAGCCCTTGCTGCCTTCCAGTGGTTCCTTACTTCAGCCAATTTCCTTCCTGGGCTTGATCCATCCAAACAGTGAAGTCATGTTGGTGAACTCTATTGCTCCTTGCTGTTAATTTACAGCCTGGTGATGGCAAAAGGAAGAGACTGGGATTTTTTTTCCCCTCTCAGTGAGTGACTTCAGATAATACAAACATGAAGAAATATGTTACTTTGAAGTTGTGTTATATAGAGTAATGGCACTCACCTCTTTTGCGTCTTTAAAATTTAAGACTAATTAAACCATGACTAAACAAAAGAAAATTGGCCCACCCTAGAATGTTTGATTTGAAGAAAAAAAGAAGTTTCCCTTTACAGGGCCCAGCAAACGTCCAAGGTTCAAACAAAGTACGAGGTGCTAACGAACAGAGTCTTGACAAACCTTGTTTTCCTGCACAGGGGCTCAGTACATAATGATTTCATTCAGCAGCTACTGTTCAAGCATGGAAAGTGTTGGTAAAGAAATCCCACAGAGATCAGACAACCATTTTCCTAACTTAAGCTTCCCCTCTGTGCCTCCCCTCGTTTGCCTTTCGGGCCTCTGCCAGTCATAACATAAATATTCATCAGCTGATATTTGCAGTAGCTGTGAAGTTACGAATGAGGCCAAACACCTTTGCCTCCTGCCCCATCTGCAAAATGGCAACTTCTAGTGTTAGCTCATGGTCAAACGACACTTTCCAAAATCCCCAAAGTGCACTTGCAGGCTTTTCAAATCCAGTTGGGTTTTTAATGCACAAAGCAGAAATGCTGTCTACCTAATATTTACCTTGGGATTACTGAAAAAAAAATATATATATTACTTTGCTATGCTTTAAACTTTGTGATGCCTTGACGTAATAGACAGAAGTGTTGGCAGCTCAAAATGTTGGTTGGTTTATTTCAGGGGACATGACTGCTGCAGGTTTCCTTTCTGAATCGAATACCAGACACTTGAACCATTTGTTGTGCAGAAAAGAAATGGCTTTTATTCTTAATGCTGGTTTCTTAACCACCTGGGTGCTGTCAGAAGGAGCCACATGCACTGGAAAACACTTTTAATAAGACTCCTTTAAGCCTGTCTTAAACTCTGGATCCTGAAAAATGGAATCCCCACTGCCTGTCATACATGTTTGCTCTCTGCAGATTAGCAAGGGGCTGCTGCTTTAAAAATGTTCCGTTCTCACAAAGCCTGGAATTATGCTCTCAAACCTACCATGGGTCAGCAAGGCAGGGAGACATCTGATGCAGCCACACCAGCACAGGCAGAAGCAGAGATGTCAGAGAAACAAGACAACAGTGCAGAGCTTTAAGGAATTAAATGCAGCAAGGTACCATCCCAGCCTGATGAACAGAAAGAACTGTTCTGATGGATCCAGATGGGGACCTTAAGTCAAAAGCATCACTGGATCTTAGAGGCTTAAAAATCCTAAATGCCCAGAGCCATTGGGAAGTCCTGATAAAGAGGCTCAGCACTGTTGAGATTAGGGAACCGATACAGCTCTGTGTAGCATGGGTTGCACAAATCAACCATGCAAACTTACGTCTTGTTCACATAGGTTCAGCCACAAATTTAAAACAAACAAACAAAAAACCCCACCCAAAACTAAAAAACAAAGGAAGATGATAGGCTTAGAAAGTTCTAGAGATGTTGCAATCATCTGGTTTGATTTTGACCATGAAAAAGCAAGAACATTTGATCCAAGAAGTGTCCACTGGTTTTTGGCCGAAGTAGAGCATATTTTCTTAAAAGACATCTATTTTTCATTTAAATGCCCCATAGCACAATTTACCACATCCCTTGGGAATATCCCAACACTCATAACCCTTGCTGCTCAAAAGAATGCCCTCATGCTTTGCTTTTAATAACTTCATCTTTCAGACACAAGATCCTGTGTGCCTTTGTTTTGAGATGGAAGAGTCCCAAAATCATGTCATGGTACCTCCAGACCAAGACTAAGTACTCTATATCTTCTTACTAATCAGCTATGTACACTTCTTGGTATATTTTCTCTGGCACAGAGGCTGCAGAGGTGTTAGGTCCTTCATGTTTTCCACCTATGGACAGAAAGTAGGTTTTGTCTCTGTGTGATCAGACTTCAGTTCACCAGCAGGTTCAGAGAGGACCTCAGGCAGCCTTTAGCTAATATTAGGGCTTTATTCTTCAGAACCCTCAGCTATGGACATAAATGAACTCTAAAAGTCATGATCAGGGCAGGAGAAATTACAAGGCAGATGTTAGATACATACCTTAACATGGCTGCTCTGCTTCATCATACAAGTAACTGCTTTGCATGTGCATGTCTGGGATGCATTTATACATGTAAGATCAAAAGGCACCTCCTTCACCAGATACATGTGCAAAGTTTTGTTTTGCAGACCTAGATCACCTGCTGGAATGGACTTAGGATCACTTGATTTGGAACTTTTTAGTTCACAAATGTTTCAAGAATTGCTGCTTTTGGCACTAAACATCCCCTAAAGTTACCCACTGAGTGTTTTCTTGCAGCAAATTACACTACACCCAAAAATCCAAAGTTCTTGTAGGCTGATGACCCTGTTTTTATCAGCTGTTTACATACTATTGTACTGCTTAAAAGCATCTTGTTGGGGTAACGGAAGCATCTTTGTGACAGCATAAGTGAGCAGTAACTAATTGACACACTTCACTGAACATACAAATATTGGGATGAGCTGTTCTGGCATTTTCCATGATGCTGCTGCACCACAGGATGGGCTAACTATTGCCAGGCCTAGAAACAAAAACAAGGGGGAAAAAATGAATCACAGTGACACCTTCCCACAGCCAATGAGGCAGCAGGGAACAGAGTGTACGCCAATTCCAAGTAGAAAAGGAAAGAGAAACTTCAAGGAATTTCTCCTTAGCCAATTTTTCAAGAGTGGGACAGTGAGACTGAAAAAGGCTAGGTGTGAAGAAAGGAATATTACTTAACAGGACTGTCTCCTCTGCAAAGACACCTTTACTTGTTAAACAGCACACAGACACATCACTTCGGTAAAGATTTCACACTTTTTGCAGAAATATCAATCAGTCACTGCACCTTTCTAACCACCAAAAGCAGCAAAACTCAGGATATTCTCACTTTCATTCCTATGTATTAATATATGTAGTAATAAACATATTACTTTTCCTATATTAATAACCAAAAAGATTCTGATAGAGGCAATAAAAATCTTCCAAGGTAAATTATCCAGTACCCAGATTCAGTCAGTACAGAACAACTGTGCTGCAATCACAGCTCTAGGGAGTATGGCAGCAGCCACAGCGTTGGCTTAGACACACTTTAGGTTGCAGCCAACATCTTTGCTCATCATACAGTACTGAAGATTTCCAAACACATCACTGAACAGCAACACAAATTAATAAATGAGCTTGGGAGCTGAATGTGCTCTACATTCCTTGTTCTTTGAACACACCCTACATTGTCTATAATAGCTTGACAATACAACTCCCACCCATATCAGAACAATAATGGAAAAAGGATTGAGAATCAAAAGGAATACTTTTCTATCTTTTTAGCTTTATGGCAAAATGGCCTTTCTGTGATAGATCAAAAGTATATTTTTATGCTTGCTGAGGGGACATGTGCACCCAAACCCAACACACTGGAAGCTGATAAAAAGCAGAGCAAGCAGATGGTTGAACTGTCTGGATTGACTGTTCATTAGCATGCCAGCAGATTATTTTGGTCATGTGTGTTTTTTCAGTCTGTTATGCAGCACTTATGAACCTACACATAACTACTTGCAAGTGACTATCCATAGACTAACAGGCAAAGACACTGTTAATGATTCACCATAAGGTCTTCTGAGTATCTCTGGCACCAGTGAATAACCAGAACATAAGCTGAAGCTAAAAGTATCAGAGATGCCTTGTAGGCCTGCTGTACAGCTGTGGCAGTCTTCCAGGTTATCAGGGAATGCACAAAAGGCAAAAGTTGGGAGACCGAATCTGGTTAAGGCATAGTTTATGGATAAACAACATGAAAAGTGGTACAGAGATCATAAGATATTTGGTTTATTTATACATTAAACCATGCATGTCATGCACCAGGGCTATTCATTTTTCCATTCACAAAAGATAGGTTGGATGAGACCCTGAGCAACTTGGTCTAGTGGAAGGTGTCCCTGCCCACAGCAGAGGGGTTGGAACTAGATGGTCTTAAAGGTTCCTTCTGGCCCGAACCATTCTATGATTGTGTGATTCAGCACCAACCCTGTAACAGGGCACCTTTGGCTGGGAAATTACCAGCAGCATTTAGAAGATAACTGCACTGGCCTTGCCAAACTAAGAACAATCACCATGGCCTTGCTGCAGAACTTGCTGCTTTCTTCCATCCGAGGTCTCAAAATTCCTGATAAAAGTGAAAATCAAGCACCTTGCATGACAGATTCAAGTTCCACAAACTCAAATACTATGGAGCTGATGGCACACACACAAACCTTCCATTGAAAACTTTGGTGCCTCTTGGAGGGTAGAGAGAGCTGAGCCTGTAGGTTCAGCTTCTCAGCTGACACAGATCAGTACAACTCCACGGATTGCAACAGAGCTCTGCTAAGCTCACAGTTTGGCCCTAAACATTTTGGATAAAGATCATATCAGCATCTAAACAGATGAAGTGGAAAGAATGTTGTAATGGTGGTGGGCTTCTTTATTTACTCAAATATATGACCCTTGCAGCAGAAGTTCTGTAACACCAAGTCCTAACCTCCCTGGGCCTGGGTCAACACTTCTGAGTGAGTAACATGATGAAGGGAAGAGCACTTGGAGGTATTTGCTAGTCTCTGTTTTAACTTCCTTACTACAGCTACAGATGGTGTATAGCATGAGAGCCAGGGACTGGGTTCCTCTGCCTTGACAAGGTACTTGGTGCTTTCTCTACTTGACATAAGGTGCTGCTGAAGCACCACAGGCTACCAAAGTCCCACATATGCAGGTTACCTTGTCCCATCTGGCAAATCACTATAACTAGGCTTCAGCTTTAATCCTGGGTAGGAGGCTCTTGAAAAATGAAAATGAGCTCTTACCTTCTGGCCAAAAGCCCTTCACCAACACCCACACCTGTCCACACCTCATTTCCAAGTATTTCCAAAGAGCAAAGGCTCTGCCCAAAGGTCCCAGGCATCTCTCTCATTCCAGGTCCCCTGCAAGATCAAACCCAAGGACTTGGCAGCAAAGGCTGGTGCAGACGCAGCAGCAATATGCAGGATGCGATGAGATGCAATGCCACAACAAAGATGAGATGGATGCTGGCACTCTCACTCCTGCAACCATGGATTAGGAGCTGTGGAACAAACTCACCAGTAGGCAGTAAGGAAATGAGGTGGATTAGTGCCAGCTCTTACTCTTTATTTGCAGATATATTCTGTTGTGCTTTCCTAAGACTGTGACTGAGTTTCCTTTTCCTATTATAAATTTCTCTGTAACTCTTTCAAAGACCTTGCCAGTGGGGTTTTTTTTTTTTGTATGAAGGGCACTTCCTTAGCTTTTCTGGCTTCCTGGGTAGAGACAGAAGCTTGTCAAAGGGAATTTGTTTATACCGAATTCAGCAATTTTTGTACTCTTACATACCTGACAGGAAGGTTCCAGATATGTAACTCCTAAGTCAGTGACGGTTTGTATTAAAATTATCATAAAGACTCCACCTACATTCTTCAATATCTATCTTTGATAGTGCATGTGTACAGACCCAGAGGAATGGCAATACCCAGGTATGCAAAATGATCCTACTGTTCCAATTCCTGCCACTGATCAGCATTCAGGTCTCACCTGTTAAAAAGATTGTTTATTTCACCCTCATGCAAGATTTCCGGGTAACAATATATGCTGGATTTATTTGCTGACCATACCAGTTAGAAATGTGTACAATACTTATGCTGAATTTGTGTAACAGCTCAATTTATACCATGTTGCCTTAGTGTAAGATCCTCACACCTTCCTTTGAAGTCTTAGTGACCATTCTTGAAAATTAAACAAATCTCACATGAAATGAACCTAACTATGAATACCTGATCTGCAGGAACCTTTTCAATGACAACTAAGTGTTTTAAATCCACTACTTTCAGTTCTTCTAGCAGAAAAATCTAATAAAACACAGTACTCAGAGCTAAAGGGGTTAGTATACTGAGAGGGTCAGGGTGAAGCGAAATCATGTTATGCTATTAAATTGTAGAAAACCAGCAAGAAATAAAAAAAGAAGAACTACCACAATCAGATTTTGCTCGGCTAACTAGCAGAAGATAAGGTATAGTCTCAGCTGTATAAGGAGCTTCACCTTCTGCAAGGAAAAATACACAGGTTAAAGGCTCTGCTGCGGCCCAGCTCTATCTCTGCTTTCTAGTTCATCTGTGGACCTTCCCCAGGGTTGTTGAGCATTTGTGATATGTGTTGCCCACCCCCCAGAGTTACCTGCCTTGTGAAGAGCAGCGTGATTTATAACTAAGGCAGTGGAAAGTTAATGGACTTCGCTAGGGAAATCAGTTTGTTTCTACACCCATTTTAGAAAGAGAGAGAGACTGTCTTTTCCTGTGCCTCTCAGTTTACCCCTCTGCTGAGCAGAGACTGCTGCCAGCAGAAAAGCATCTTTGCAGTGCACAAAGCTGTCTTGACCTTGGCTGGAACTTGCAGCTGCTGCTGTCATAAAATAATAACCAATATTAATCACTGTCAGTCTAGTTATACGAATGTCTTCCCCTTGGCTGAATAAACCATCTGTATGCATCTACCAGCCTTTCACACCATAAAGGTGCTGCCAGTACACCTGATTACTCAGTGTGGTTAATTGCCTGAGCATCCTGCAGGACTGTGACAGAGAACATGTATTGATGGTCTCAGGGCATTCCTATCAGGGTGCTCCCAGACACAATTCATCCCGCCCATTTGAAATGATAGCGTAGGAGCTGGAAATCCCTATGAAGAAATCAGATCTTTGATGTTCAGCTGGGACAGCCTCTGGGTGCCCCTTCCAGAGCTCCAGGCCCTAGGGAAACACAGGGCTGGCCCTTAAGGGCATTCGTATATTGGCACATAACCAATGTACCTATGGAAAGGAAGAAGCTGAACTACAACACAAAAGCATTTTGCATCTGGAGGACATGTTCTCAAAGCAGCAAAACATCTTTGTTATGAATGTAACATATGTGGTACTCTCCCTCTGTTTGGCAGGAGATAAGAAAAACAGAAGCAAGGCAAAAATGAAAACAAAATGGAGCATATAGGCATCATGAAGCAATTACAGTGCTGGGTCTCATTAGGATCTAAATCTGGGATTGCCAGTCTTGTTTTAAAAACAGTTTTGTTCAACACCCTGTGACAGAATTTAAAAGCTGACATATCTTGCTGTATTGTGGGCCACAGTCACAGCTGGTGTAAATCAGTATAAACTAATGAAGTCAATGGAGCTTCTCTGATTTACACTAGCTGAGGTTATGGCTCAATAAGGTTAGGCTTGCTTTCTAGGAGTGTTCAAGGAAGCCAACTTCTGTGTGTCCTGTGATGAAGTGGTTATTTATAATGGCCTTCAGTGTGGTTTGGAGCCAAATTTCCACATCAAAAGTAGCTTTATAAGAGATATCCTTACAGTGAGGTTCAGTGCAAAATCATGACTTCAGAAGCCAGCTTTCCTCATGCTCTCAAGTATTTGATTTCAGCCTGAAAACCATTTGAGAGGCCAAGAAAAGCAGAGCCATTCCTGCCTACTTCCCCAGCTCTGCTTCATCTTTGAGTCGCCTGCATATCCAACAGGCCCCGACCTACACTGCCCATTTATCAAAGCCAGTTACTCTAAGTGTCTGTTTATTTATGTTCAGAAATTCCCAGTAAGACAGACAAGTTTCATGCTTAACCTGAAAAATTAGGGATGGAGGTGGAGTTCTTACCAATTCCAGATCTATTTGACTTGGCCACTAGTAAAAATAAAACACAATAACGTGTCCCAGAGTCACAGCGAGAGGTGGAGGTCACAAGAAAACAGATCATGTCTTTCACAGCTCTTCAGCTTCAGCGCACTGAATTATGACTCCTATTATTTACTTACTGGATTCTCCACCCTGTGTGCAGGCTCCAAACATTCAAAAAGCAGCAGGTCTCTGCTTCAAAGGACTAATAGGCAAGTGAGAGAGTAAAATCTGTCCTGAAGCTACGGTAACCTCCTCCTCCACTTTTTGTCTGAAGGGTCAGATGGTCTCACAACCCTCAGCTGACTTCTGCCATCTTCTGCTCAGCTGTGCCTACAGTCATGCCCCTCTGTGCTCTCCTCTGCTGAATTAAACTGCCAGGCTCTCATGACAAATATGTTCACAGAGCAGCCAAACCTGCTCTCTGGGCACAAACCACCCATGTGTTGCAGCTCAAAGTGGGCCCTGCTCCCTGCATGTCTAGCCTCGATGTGATCCACCAGATGCTCACAGAACGTCACAGGTTCTTTCACTGACCTTGTCACTTTGAAACAGACTGGTATCTTTAGAACCTTTAGAAATGGGTGTCTCGAGTCCAGTTGTTGAGATCCCAAACCAGGGCTGAAGTCTCTCCAAACCTCCTGAGTAGTTTGCTTTGGAGAATGCCACCGTCTTCCACATACTCTTCAGTGGGTTTAATCCTCTATGGGCTCACTGGGGCCAAGGAGGTAACTTTGTGGGGATGCTTCCAAAAAGGGAATCTTCTAAACTGACAGCAGCAGAGAAACCCATACATAGCCTGAATCTGAAACAACAGTATGTAAGATCCTGCCTCACATCTTAGACTCTTGGCAGGTACCACTTCCTCCAAAAAAGTACAGGATCCTTCTCCTCTTTTATACCCTCAGGTTTTGCTTTTGGTCTCTTCTCACTCCACAAAAGATCTGATAAATATCCTCTCATGAAGAGCTTCAGTCTCTTTTTCCAGGAAATGTTTCTGGTCCATCTCAGAAGGTATGATGGACAAACTGCAGAAAGATCCGCTACCACTTGCGCTGTGTGCTGTTCTCATCTTCTCCAGGTGAAATAGATTTCTACTAGCCTTGGCATTTTTCAGCTTTTAAAATGGTCAAGGGCACTTAGTCTTTGTGCTTTCTAACCAAAAACCAAACAGAATTCCTACCTTTTTTTCTCTAAAGATAATTTCCACAAGCGGTTGTGTTTGGTTGTATCAAAATCAAGGAAAATTCTCTTCACTGTGGAATATTTTAAAACCAGCAATCTACCAGGCAAATTAATTTAATTTGTTAACATTGTCTCACAGTATTTAGTTTTAATTTTGGGGGTTAACGTATGCCTAATCTTAGTAGGGTTGAACTGGAAGGCAGTCAGACAATTTTCAGATAACAAGCAGGAAAAAACAATGTAAACCCATTATCCCAAATGAACTAGAAATAGTTAATTAGAAGTAATGAAACCAGTTTCCTCACCATCAGAACTTCCACTGAACCACAGAGTTTCAGAACTTTCCTTGAATCTGGTTGGGGCAAAGACAGGAAACTGCATCTTCTAAACTTTAGAAATAGATCTTAAACATATAAACATAAGATATTATGCCCCTATCTTTTAAGTAACATTTATATTATCTAAAATAAACAGTCTTTCCCAAGTTAGTCTGTAATTGACATCTGACACAGTCCACATTGCAACAGATGTGATAAGTGCAGTAAACAGCAGAAATTATGCTTCTCTGTGCTCTGAGAAACATTCATATTTCCTTACACAGATAAACTTTATTTTGTTGCTACGCAACCCTCACACAACACACTACATTCTGCAGTAAATAAGAGTACAGATTTTACAACTGAAGGGCAAGCATATGGCCTTTTGGGTTTTCTCCCCATTTTGATTTCCAGCCCCAGCTTTAGTTCACATTAGACTATTCCATCATTTTATTACAAAGCTGCCTCCAAAGCTCAGTAAGGGATATTTCAAATTGGGCAAAGCAGGAGAGTCAGAATGCAGGAGTCCTCCTGAAGCTGATGGGAAACAAATGGTGGAGCTGGTGATGTCAGTGAAACAATGAAATCAAGACTCTCTGTCTTTTTTTTTAGTCTTCCTTAAAAATGAACATTACATTTCCACAATAAGATTTTCAAAACCTTTGTGGCCTCTCCCTGCTCCCAGTAACACTGCTATACCTGCAACAGAAGTGAGACAGGTGAAGAGCCTCAGTTTTATACCAAGATGAGAACAGTAGAGCTTTGCCTCCTTTGTTCTTTACAGTTGTGAAATTTCTTCTGAATGCAGTGAGTATTTGGATTGTGCAGAGGAGCAGGCCCTGTGTGTCTGTGCATCCTCATCATAAACAGAGTGAATAACACTAAGATTTACCTGTCTGAAACTGAATAGAGCCATTAGGATCTTCAAATCATGGGTTAATACCTCGATTATTCAAAGTTTCTCATTTGCACATGGCTGCAAATCCTACAAACTCTCCCAGATAGCATCAGGCTTCACTTGCCACTGTCAGCAGATGAATCCAGGTGAAAAATGTAGCTCAGAGCTCCAGCTGGGTGCAGCTGGCACAGCTTGGGCTACAAGGGTTTGCATCAGCCAAGGATATGACCTATACCCAATGCACATACGTAAAAACTGTCTGATTGCAAAGGGTTTGTGACACTTAAACAGCAGAATTTCCCCAATTTTACTTTTCTCTTTGGTTCTTTGCAACTAAGAGTCCTCTGAGCTCCTACAGCCTATGTGCTCCGAGCACAGAGTCACTATGGAAATGACACACTGTTCATAAGAAAGCAAGATTTAATCTCTACAATCTACAGTCTAGTTTCTCTAAACAGTGAGCAACAAATATCTTGTGTATTTTAAATTTCAGCATCTGTTTGCTATCAAAACATTTTTGTTAATAGTTTCATTTCAACAGCTAAGTTACTTCCAAGCATGTAAGTGAATATCAGCATTTGTTGCAAAACACCTTGAAGTTTCTATGGTGGTCCTGTGTAAAGGCTCATCTCTGGTCACACCTCCCAGCAGAGCAGCTTTCCTTAAGAGCCTAAGAGAATACAGAAACACCTGTAAAATTTGCTTTGAGTACTTTCTTCAACAAGTGATCTCTTACAGGCTGTCTCTTCTCAGTCAGGATTGCAGGATGAAGTCCATAGAGCAAACACAGTTGGATTTTGTCTGGAAGCACAACAGGCAACGCACGAGGTAATAATGTTCTAACCTAAATCTTGGAAAATGATACTTGTTGTCGTCGTACCAGTGTCCTGCCAATTTCTTCTACTCTCCGGCATCCTGAAGGAGAAGTTGCATATCAGTTGAAAGCCACGATTTTCTATCCCACTCTAAGCCTCTTCTTTTTCTGTCTTATAAAAATCTACATTCTGTCAGATGAAATCCACCCCTTAGCGACCAAGGATTCGCCACTACTTTTCTGGGGATTTATTGCTCTCCTTGTGAAAAACAAATTATGTTTTTCACTTAATCTACTCAGTTCCTCATCTATAAGACAAGGATAACAACTCCTTTTCCCATTTCTCCATAGGCTGACCTGTTTAAATTACAAATATTCCCCTCATGCAAGTTACTATAGCTTCCTGCCCACGGCAAAGGAAAGCTATGAGAAAATGTGACTATGGAGAGGAAATATTGATGTCTCACCTGTCAGTGCCATTGCCAGGCGAAACTCTTCCTTCAGCATCTGGAGAACTTCTTTTGCTCCTTCTTCACCCTAGGAGATTAGGAGACAATGTGCACTATTATGCATACTTATAGCTCATAAGTGTAGGCATAGACATATGTACACGTGCCAAAAAATCAGTGCACAAATGTAAACTCAGAGTATGTGTCATAGCAAATTTTAAATCAGATGATCAGGATGTACACAGACACCAACACACACACACTCCTATGTGCACACAAAATGCCTAAACAGTCAGCCTAGGTATCTAAAAATCATGTATTTGAGCTTCTTCTGACTTACTTGATAAGCCAATCCCCAGAGGAGAGGTCTTCCAATGAACACAGCTTTGGCACCAAGAGCCAGTGCTTTGAGAACATCCGTGCCTTTTCTTACACCACCATCTAGGAACACTTCCACCTTCCCCTCCACAGCCTCAACGATCTCAGGCAAGACATCAATCTACAAGAATGAAACCAAAAATACAGCTTGGCAGCTTCTGAAACCCTATTTATATTTTAAACGAATTCTTACATGCAGGGTCCAAGCTGTAAATTCCTGTCGCTAGTAGTGTCCCCCCGGGTTACATACTGGGCTCAGTTTTGTACAACTTCTTCATCAGTGACTTGGATGAGGAGGCAGAAGTGCCTTCTCAGCAAGTTCGCTGATGATACAAAACTGGGAGGAGTGGCTGATACCTCAGAGGGCTGTGCTGCCCTTCAGAGGGATCTTGAAAGTCAGGGTCCTGCACCTGAGGAGGAATAACCCCAAGCGCCAGTACAGGTTGGGCACTGACCTGCTGGAGAGCAGCTCTGCAGAGAAGGACCTGTGGGCCCTGGTGGACAACAAGTTGTCCATGAGTCAACAGTGTAGCCTTGTGGCTAAGAAGGCCCCTGGAATCCTGGGATGCATTAAGAAGAGTATTGCCAGCAGACTGAGGGAGGTGATCCTGCCTCTCTACTCAGCCCTCGTGTAGGCCTCACCTGGAGTATTGTGTCCAGTTCTGAGCTCCTCAGTACAAGAGGGACATGAAGCTCCTGGAGTGGGGAGAACTATGAAGATGATGAAGGGACTGGAGCACCTCACTTATGAGGAAAGGCTGATGCAGTTGGGCCTGTTCAGTCTCGAGAAGAGGAACCTCATTAATTTATTTAACTACACGAATGGGAAGTGCCAAGATGATGGAGCCAGACTCTTCTCACTTGTGGAAACCAATAAAACAAGATGTAACAGGCAAAACCTGATGCACAGGAAGTTCCACCTGAATACAAGGAAGAACGTCTTTACTGTGCAAGTCACTGAGCACTGGAACAGGTTGCCCAGAGAGGCTATAGATTCTCCCTCACTGCAGGTATTCAAGAATGGTCTGGATGCAATCCTGGGCCATGTGCTCTAGGGTGGCCCTGCTTGAGTAGGGAGGTTGGACCAGATAGATAAAATGAGAATCAGCAGGACCACACAAAATGGGCATCTGATTCCATGAAATCTATCTGACATAAGCCAGTATTGAATTCTTCTGAAGAATGTAACAAACAGCAAGCACAGAGGAGGCCTCTCCTTGGTTTTCTCTCCCAAACTTCCAGTCTTCAGTAGTTTGGGGATGAAATTGAATCACTGTCACTTTTTAAGTAGCCATCTTTGCTTTCCTGTTTCAACTTTTTATTCATGTATCCTGATGCCCAGCTTGCACACAGGAGACCTGAGGCAGGCACTGTACCTGTAGACATGGAGCAAGAGAAAGATGTGCCCTGATGGACTTAGAGTTGGCTGAGAAGTTTTAATTAATGGGGTTTCTTTTCCTTTTTAAAATGCATCTCATTACAGAAATAACTGTAGAGGAAAACTTCTTCATATAAGAAGAAATTAGTTTTCCTCTGAGTTTTGAGCAAAGTGGGAGATACTTTCTTTTAATGCACCTGTATGTTGTTTTCACCAACTCTACCTATCCCCCTTGTTTACTTATCCCCTGCACCAGTGATACAAGTAAAGGAGAAAAGTATTTTTACTGTTCCCGAGTTACAAATAAGTAACCAGGGAATTAACTGATTCCTTTTGCCGTGCAAGAGGTCCCAGTGAAGAGATGAGCCTCCTGATTTCAAACCTCAAGCATTAATTACAGGGCAACCATTCCTAAGTAGTTCCTATTCATGAAAATCAGGAAAGACACAACACCAGAAGCCAAATACTAAGGAAACTGGAAACTGTGTGACAAAAGACTCACAAATTCATGTATTTCCAATACGGATGTAATTCATTTCCTTTCTAATGGATAAAAATGACTAGAAGATGGGGGGAAAAAACTTGAAAGTGCAGTTTGTTTTTAGATTTGGATTAAAATTTTCTTGAAGTTTGGCACTTGCTGTGATTTTTCCCCTCCCTTTGGTTTTGCTCTCTTGCCAAACATATTTTGGACCCATTTCCATACACAGAGACCACTTTCTACATCCTGACAAACCATACCAACATTAAAGTGCTCTAATAACTAAAGCATGATGCAAACCATAATTAAAACATAGATTTCCTCAATGTGTAACTAGACACTAGAAATATTGACCAGCTTGGGCTTAGCTCACGTTCTGAAAACCCATGAAATTCAAGCAAATTATTATGTTTCTAAATCAGAAACATTTAGCATGACTTGATACAGATATTTACATCATAAAAACTGTATTGTGTAGTTCTTTGTGCTACATAAATCCAGTGAAGACATCAGTTTTAACAGTGCCTTCTCCTCTGTGCTGGTGCAAAGGAGTAACATGTAACAAGTAGCTTGCAAGTTTAATTTCTGTTCTACTGCAGTTGTCAAAAATTATTTCATATTTCTTGAGATTTCTCATTTCTCACAATGATGTTTTTAACATCCTCAGACATTGTTCCTGTTGGGCTACCTCACACACAAGCTTGCCCAAAAGTTTCAAATACTCTTAGTGAAATTGGGGAATACATTCTCAAGAGGTGACAAGAAGACCTGTTCCCGTCTCCCTTCAGGGAATCATCATGGAAAACAGGAGGTTTTTCATCAAGAACACGCTGGAAATACTGAAAGAGGCACAACTGGGCTTTGATTCTCCTCCCTTACATTCTCTTTGTATATGTGCAGCTTTCCCACACCAAATGAAGCAAGATGAGTGATGACTGGAATTTTGGGGTTTTTCCTTCAGCCTGAACACATACTTTTTCATTTTCCTTTACTTATTTCTTTTTTGCCAACCAAGAAATTCTCATATCCCTTTCACCTTTGGAAAAGGCATGGGGTAGCACGACAAGGAAAAGGAAAAAACTGTAATTTAATCACTCTGTCCTTTTTCCAAGGGTGAAAATGTTTGGAAGGGGGAAAAGGGGAGAGTTTCATTCCGCCTTTAGCTGTTCTGTAACTGTAATTTTCAGATGCCTCTAAAGAATATTAAAAGAGAAAAACAACTGTAATATAACTTTAGTATGCTGCAAATGGCAACAAGAGTTTTTGAAAAGAGAATGAGAAAGGATAAATGAAAGAGGAGACTGGAAAAAAATTCTTAAAGATTTTCCAATTTGCTGTGAGCAAGGGGAGGCTGTGTCTAACTCAGGGTATGATGTGACATACACAGAGAAACTGCTCATGGGTTAAGACATACAACACATACATTTCAGGTTTTTCCCCAGTCTTTGTTCATTCAGAGAAAGCAAACAAGAAGCCAAGAGGCAGAGAAAATTAGAGGTTCATATTGGCACCAGTACTTACAGTTGCAGGGACCCCATCAAGCTGTCGTGCTCCATGATTTGACACCAAGATACCATTTACCCCAATCTTTACAGCTTCTTTAGCATCATCAGCTAGAAAACAAACAAATAAGATATGCCCTTCCATAACTGAGAGCTTGTTGACACACTAATAAAAACATTGTGAGCTAATGCAAAGCCACCTCAGGGCTTCAGCCTTCCAAAGCCTCACCTCAACACAAAAAATACTTTTATCTTTAAGCAGTAAGTCCAGAAAAGTAGTTTGAAATGTTGGAGCAGAACATTTTATCCCATTGGGCCAGCAGCCACTGTGGTTGCTAGCCTTTATTTTCTCCACTGTGTTCTAGAACTCATCACTAACAAATTATTTTGCTGAATAATTTTGTCTGAGCCAAAACTATTGGGCATGGTTACAGTTATAACTGCTGCTTAATGAAGCCAGTGCCTCTGGTCCATGTCCACTGATTATCAAGGCAGACATCCCCTGTAGCATAGCCACACAAAACATCTGACAGCACCAGGTGCTTAAGCAGCTGCTTCCACAAGTGTCTTCATTGCTGGGTTCTTAACAGCAAATGAGGAGGAGGAAGTTTTTTCCTCACCCTAACCTTTCCCTTGGGAAGTAGCAGAGCTACACACCCCTGAGGATTCCTTTCAGGACGATGGGCAGTGAGGTCAGTCGCCGAAGCCATTTGATGTCCTCCCAGTTGACACTAGCATCAATCGCCTCAGCCACGTACACAGCCAGTCCACTGTTTTCTCCAAAGTCTTTCCCTGAGGAAAATGCCAGGTCACTGCTTGAAAAGTTTTTTAATCTAAAATGACAAAAGACACAGAAAAATAGTCTGAGAAAGATTTGTTGTAGCCACGAATCAGCACCAAATGCCAGGATTCAATATCCCTATGTTAAAGCTTTGCTCTACTGCAGGGCAGAAGCAAAAAAGCCATGTCAGATCCCTGTCCTTAGTGAACTGAAACCTTGGACTGACAAAGCATTTGATATTCAAAATCAGCATTTGATCTTTAATGTCCCTTCCAACCCAAGTCCTACATTTTGATGATGATTCTGTGATAACATTGGTGCACATTTCTCTGGTCCAAGGCAACAGCCCTAGCTCTTTCAAAAGAAATAGGGTTTGGTTTTGCTAATTTTACCACCCCCCCACCCCC
>NW_008685990.1:2157-2417 GCF_000695815.1 Acanthisitta chloris | reverse complement strand
CCCCCAGAGTCGCCGAGCTTATGCTCTGGCCCAGCTTGCTCTTCATCTCCAGCAGATGGAGGAATAACACAGCAATTAACACCATCGCGCCATGCGGGGGCCCACGGACTTCACGAATTCCATCGGGCTCCACGGGCGCCGATCCGTGACATCCCAGTATCAGACACAAAACCTGCCGTCAGCTCCTCCTTTCTTCAGATGCCCATCCTCTTCCTCGAGGTAATGGGTGCCTCTCCCAGGAGCTTTTACAACTAATCTGG
>NW_008685990.1:364-2098 GCF_000695815.1 Acanthisitta chloris | reverse complement strand
GCTGTGTTTTAGATACAGTGGCAGCCCACTGTGGGACTGAGCTGTAATGTCCAAGTCGAGCTTTTAGCAACAAGCTCTGTGTACCTGCAGACTGCACAGATGCTGCCAGGGCAGCATCCCCCTCCCAAATCTATCCCAGATCCTCTTCTCAAACCCTATTCCTCTCAGCTGCAACACACGCACTGCACAAAGAAAGCTCCTCCCAGGCAGGTGAGCCCCCTTTGCTGGCAGCCTGGTTTCCACAGACCACATGCCATGAGCACCAGCCACAGTTTTCCCTGGGAGCTCAGTAGATGTGACTAGCATTGTAGTGCTCCAGCCATGGGGACCACTCTCCCTCTGGGGACCCTTGTTGTCTCCTTGGGGTCATTTCGGGTTTCCCAGCACGGGCACAGACAGCCTGTTCCCAGCACCCTGCTGTCCCCAGTGCTCTGTTCGCAGCCTTCAGTGCCTCTGCAGGCAGAGAGCACCCTCATCCCAGTGGATGGGTGTCTCTTCCACTGCAGGGGCTGGGGTGGTTTTGGGGTCAGCTAGACCTCCCTACTGTCTGCTCTCCTGGGGACATACGTGGCACCCTGAGTTTGCAGGGTCCTGGCTGCACCTCCAGCTTCCCCCCCCCGGCACTGCCGTGGGACACACTGAGGACAGGAGGCCAAGCCTACTTGATGGGACAGTGACCCAAGGCTGGGGTAGAACCTTAAACACAACAGGCAGCTGTGCATCCACGGAAATGCGTGAGGAGAAGCTCTGTAAGCACACCAGCTGGAGGCTAGTTGGACACAGCTGTTTAATGGATGTATCTCAGTACAGAAAGGGAGTTGCAACCCACGCACCCACGGCCGCCTCCTCGCCATGGCTCTGGCCACATCTCGGACCTGGCATCCAAAATATCCCCATTGGCCTGGCATGCCAGGGTGTTAGAGGAAGATGTCGTGGCACTGGTGCGCCTCCTGGTCTTACAGTGGAAGAGACCCCAGAGAGGAGAACTGTGCCCTGGCTGGGGAAAGGGGACTGAGCGGGACAGTGCCCCCACTGCATCAAGAATGGAGGTGAGGGAATGACCAGGCTGCTGCAGATGCACCTCTGGTCTGTCTACACCCCGGGGCCCCCTGGTTGAACCCGGGTACACCAGGCAGGGAGAGGCTGAGGGCACTGTGGGGAAGGGATTGGAATGGCAGGGGGCAGCTGCTGGGGCTTGTCATGGGACCTGGGCATCCCGACTCCTGGTGTGTGCAGGACAAGGTTTCTGGAGTCCCTGCTTCTTCACCTGGTGGACTGAGCGCATATATCCACCTTAGGGCTGCTCAGCACCAATCCTGCCCAGTGAGTGCCTCATCCCTGCAGCTGACACCCAGGGGACTCTGGGCTCTGCTTCCTCCTCCTCACTTCAAGCCCGCACACACTAAAGACCCCAGCAAGGTGGGGTTGCCTACTTGCCATGCTGTGAAGAGAGAGGGACAGAACAGGGTAATGTGGGACTGAAATGCTGAGTGAAGGGAGAGCATCCCATGGGACCAGGGGTACAGGAGGGCATGAGGGATGCAGGAGAGCACTGAGGGCAAGGTCAGATGCACAGAGGACTCCCCTACATCTAACCTTGCCCTCCCATCCCCCTGATGCTTTCTATTCCCAGTGCTCCTTCCCACACCATTGTTGTTGACATTAAATAGTTGGGTCCCAGCAGGGCAGGGTTGAGCTGTGCCAGGAAACACTCTCCCAGACACAGCCATGAAC
>NW_008685990.1:0-227 GCF_000695815.1 Acanthisitta chloris | reverse complement strand
GCTTACCGCAGAACCATGGGTGCTGCTGGCGGCATGGAGAGGCTCACTGCCCTAGATGCAGGCTGTGGGAGGCTGGAGGCACAGGGAGGATCCATGTTCTGCTGTCACCCCACAACTACCCAGGGCAGACCTCTGCGTGTCCCTGGGAACAGGTCCCCAGGAGCTCTGGGTGCTGGCAGGTGAGGGGGTGCTGTGGGGCTGGGGATCATGGGGGCAGGGCCTCATGG
>NW_008685989.1:0-221 GCF_000695815.1 Acanthisitta chloris | reverse complement strand
GTTTTTTGGGGGGTTTGGGTTTGTTTTTGGGGGTCCCTGAGTTTTTTGGGGGTCTCTGAATTTCAGGGTTCGTGGGGTTCGCCCCTGCCGTGTGGCGCCTGGTGCAGCTTTGGCATCACCGCGACGACGACGACGACCAACTCTTCTACACCCAACTCTACCTCGACCCCCAGCTCAGGGTGAGACCCCCAACCCTGCCCAGGGACCCCCCAAAACCCTTT
>NW_008685988.1:8734-9620 GCF_000695815.1 Acanthisitta chloris | reverse complement strand
CCCATCCCACACTCTACACCCAGCACAGTCACACCCAAACATGCCACAAGGGGCCAGGGGACAGGACAGTGACATGCAAGACTTACCGCAGTGCCAACAAAATCTGTGGAAACAGAAGAGAGGGCTGTCAGGCAGGGCAGGGGCTCGGCAGACCACTCCCACCCTGCCCAGCCTGCCTCACTTTGTAGGTGGCAGTTAAGCCCACGGGACCCTTGCCAGGCGCCAGGCTGCCCCAGGGATCAAGCCCCCGGGCTGTTCCCACCCAGGATCCCCACAGGGCCATGGTGTAGGGCCCCACGACCCCTGACATCACAGCACAGCACACACCTTTGCTCTCTGTCTTGAGCTCCTCGTGCAGCAGGTCATTCTGCCGGTTGCCGAGGACAAAGGCCAGGAAGGAAAGGATGAGGGCGTTGAGGATGCCAATGATGGCCAGGATGTAAGCCCAGCGCACGGAGCAGTCACCCAGGGAGTACTTCCCTGTCTTCTCCCCGCACATGTCCCGTATGGTCTCTGCATCCCAGCCGTCGGGAAAGATCATACAGCCCAGCACCAGGCAGAGCGCTGCAAGGGGGAGAGGAGGGAGGAGCATCAGAGGGGACACAAGGTGGCAGTGCCAGGGCCGAGCCCCCCAGTCAGTGCAAGAGTGCAGCCCATCCCTGGCAGAGAGCCCACCTTGGCCCCAAGACAGCCCCAGAGGCTGCGTTTGCATGTGGCTGCCCCAAACCTGGCCCACATGCAAAAGGGAATTTCAGGGTCTTTGTTTCTTCTGGCATCAGCCACAGGATCAGTGGTTCCCCATGGGCTTTCCTCAACATTGCAGGTTCCCGGCATGTGGGCAGGAGCTACCAGCACACTGAGGCAGGGACACTGCTGCAGAGAGGAT
>NW_008685988.1:0-8669 GCF_000695815.1 Acanthisitta chloris | reverse complement strand
CTCCCAGAGGGGTCACCTCCGCCTGCCTCCATCCTGCACACTCCGTGCTGAGCAAAGAGACACCAGGGAACATGGGGAGGGAAATGCCAACACAAAGCCTGTGACTGTCAAGGTAAGGAGACATTTTTACTAACTACAGTAAGTACAAAAGCTCCTCACCCTGTATCAGCTGGGAAGGCTAAAAATAGTAATGATGTTGGCTGGGCTGCCCTGAAGGTATTTTTGCCCTGAGTTAGGGAAGAACCAAGAGGTTTGTGCCCAGAAGAGTAACAAGTCACCTCCCTGTCCCTTTCTGCTGGAGGGACAGCAAACACCCCGCAGGTAAGACTGCTGCGGCGGCAGCCTGGGGGCGGGCAGCCCCGGGGGCGGGCAGCCCGTGGTCTGGCGGTGAGCTCTCCGGGTGCTGGCATGTGCTTTGAACTGCTCTCGGTAGGGAAGGGAAATCCCAGGAGGGAGAGAAGCACGCACAAGGCACCGCACCGGGAGTAGGTACAGCCTTCGCATCTTGATGAGCTGCACCCAGGAAAGGGCAGGGACGCCGAGGGGAGCTGCCCACGCTCTGGCACATAATGCCACCCGCCTTGCCTCCTCTACCCACACCACAAACCTGCTCGACAAAAGTGTCTCTGCAGGCAGCAGTGAGCCCTGTGTGCTGATTTACCACCATGCACTGCCCTGGTGCCACCCCGGCACCACACGGCTGCACGAGGGCAAACAAAACGGCATCTCCGGCACATCGTCACCAGGGTCTCCCAGCCAATCACAGCCTGTCTGGGGGAGCTCCCTGACTGCTGGGACTGGGCCAGCCCCAAACCATCCCTCTGCAAGGAAATGTACAATCAGCATGAAGGCTACGTAGTGCATGGCAAAATGGTGAGGAGCAACCTGGCCTGCTGCTGACCTGGGCACCTTGGAGCAGCATGGCATTAATTCAGCCTGAATTAAAGGGGAGCAGGTGCAGCAGACCTGTGCCAGGGACTCTTCCCAGGAAAGCAGACACTAAGAGGATTTTAGGATCCACTAAGCTCCCAGTGCAGTGCAGCTGTGAAACAAGCTAAGGTGTTCTGTGGCCATCCTAGGCAAGGGGGTGGATTTGCCCCTGCAGCACTGGTCAGGCTGACACAACCCGGCTTGGAAATGGGCATAGCTGTAAGAGTTCTGCTGAAATCAATGAGGAGGAGAAAAGGGCCATAAGTGCACGGTGAGTCTGGAGGAAAGCACAGCAAGCAGCATCTCCAGCTGCCTGGGTGGGCAGCAGCCCTCAGCAACAGCCACTCTTGGCCCAGAGGAGAACAGAGCTGTGCCCAGGATGGTATAGAAGGTGGCAAATGTGAGTTAAAATCAGGCACCAATTTTACCTGCACCAGCAAGGGCTTAGGCAGGCTCCCAGCTTTTGTGCACAGCCCTCAGTCAGTCCTTCATGGGAGCAGAACAGTAGCCCCTGGGTCTGTCCTTGGACTCTGCAGGAATCAGCATGTCCTCTGCATTTCTGAGCACTTATTTGAGGTCCAGGTGGGTTCAGCTGCCCAGGTAAAGCAGGAGTTTGCCAAGAATTCACTGTTCTGGAAACACCACGAGTGTGAGGGTGTCCCTGGATGTCTGCAGGTCCCAAACATGGCAGTGATGCAGGAGACAATGGACTAATACACTGGAGAGCCACAGCACATGTGGAGGACATGAGAGACAGGATCTAAGGCAAAAGCAGAGTGGCTCAAAAAGCTACAGGAGCCACCAATGCAGTGGTTTTTCACAGCACAGCCATGGAAGACAGGCAGCAATGGCCACAGCCAGGACACTGTCTGGCTCTAGGTCACATCTGCTTGCCCTCATCCCTCCTGTCCCCATGTGCCTACCCTGCACTGCACCAGGACAAGGGGAGCCTGTGCCCTGGCACACCAAACAACTCCAGGAGCTCTGCCTGAGCCATCACAGATCCTGTTCACCAGACCAGAATTAAACTACCATAGCAAAGGAGTGTGCCCAACTCACCATGTGTACTCAAATGCCTCTTCCCACAAGCCCCTCAATACTCCACAGCACCTCAGCAAGGGGCCAGGGTGGGCCCACGCCACCAAAACCAGGTCATCTCCTGGAGGAGAGCAGCTCAGAGCTCTCCTCTTCCTGCCTGTCCTATGTGTTGCCAGCAGCAAGCAGAGTCCTCTGCTCTGTCACAAGCAATTCCCTTTCCTGCACATCCCCAGGCCGCTCGATGTCCTGGAAACACCTTCCTGTGCCTGCAGCAAGGAGCGACATTGAAGAGCAGAGGAAGAACAAGGAGGGGATCCCCACATGATCCACAGGCCTCGGCACTTTCCTCTCCAACAAGCCCTTGGCAGCAGGTCTGAGGGGTGTGAATTTGGGGCTCTGCCTGCCCACAGCACCATTCTGCCAGCACCTGCACCCAAATGTCCCAAGATCGCTTGCAGACCTGCAGGAAAACCTTGGATTTTTGTCTAAAACAGCCTATTTCTACACCTTGCAACCACATGAAAAACACCAAGTGATGACTCCTACAAGAGCCACTACTAAAGAGGAAAAAAATAACCCAACTCCTGTCCATTTTGCTTTTAATTCCTGTTCCTGTGAGGGTGTGGTGCCAGTCCTCATCGCCAGTGGCATTGAGGACTGCTGACTGCTCCATCACACTCCACAGCTGCCATCCTTCACCCTGGCCTTGGCTCCAACTCTTCTACAGTTTTTCCAGTTGAAAAGGCAGGTCTGAGATCAGGCATTTCAGTGATCCCTGGGGCAGGGTGTATGTGGAGGGAGGAAGATCCTGATGGGGCTCTAGCCCCAGGGAAACCAGTATTTCTTGGCTTGGTTTTGCAGCTGATTTGTTGCTTCCCACTCCTCAGGGCTCCCTTGTCAGGGTCACCTAGAAATGAAATTGGCATCTCAAGGGCTTTTGATATCCTCACAAAAGAAATTAATCAAAGGGAATGCAATGTTATGACTCAGGCTGCAACACTGGAGGAGACTTTAGCAGAAAGAGAAGAGGAGGCTCCTCCTGGCAGGAGAACATCTCCTGGTACAAGGTGCACTTAGCTAATTTGGACTGAGTAAACCCCCACCATGTTTGCTGAGTACCATGGCTATCTCAGTACCACCCCAGTCCTATGCAGCTGTGCCTGCAGGATTAAAATCTGATTTTTATTCACTTTCTCTGTCTAGTATAGTCTTCAGGTGAGGGTCAGACTGACTTTTACCACTCCTGCCTGCCATGGGTGGAAAGGGCTAAGGACATGCTCTGTAGCTGGGAGACACGGCCTCCCTCTGAGCACAGGCACACAGAGCATCACACTGCCACAGGACACACAAACCAGAAAATGTGGGATAACTCAGGGAAAACCAGCAACTGCTGGGTCCCAAAGGAGCTTCTTAAACCTGGCATGGGGACAGCAAGCCCTGAAGCTCCGGGGAAAGGAGCTGTATGGTGACAGGGTCTCGAGAGGCTTCTCACTAGAAAACCTCCTGAGAGCTGAGTGCTGAAAGGAAAGGGGCCAGACAGAGTCCTCTTCCCTCCCCCAAAACCTGAAATCCCTCAGAAATAAATGAACACTAAAGGCAGCGTGCTCAGGACGCCTAGCACCAGCCATTTACACAGACAGGAGCTCCCTTACGGCATTTTGCTCCACGGGCTGTTTCCGTGCCAAAAACCCAGCAGGATTCAGAATAGAGTTATGAGTTTGTATGAATCAGAACTGACAGTTACTTTATCTGGAACAACAGTTAAGGGATGTAAGCTCCAGGACACGAGCAGCTCCGAAACGCCCGGCTCAGCCCCTCCCTGCGAGTACACAGGCACATTAACAGCCGCCACGGGAGGGATCCGCGGCCGTGCAGCGCTCGGGGCTGCTGTAGAGCACACGGCGCCGGATGGATGTGAGGGTTGGGCTGCACTCCTGTCCCTGCTGCAAGACGGGAGTGGCAGGGACAGGAGGGTGGAATAATCAGGAAAGCTTTCTCTGGGGCAGAAGACAGGAGTTCAGCAAATGCTAAGTTTTTTTGCAGTGATGTAATTTTTGCTGCAAGGTCAGCAGGTGGAAGTGGTTCACTGAAAGATGATATATTGGCAATATTTCTCCCTTGGACAGAGAAAGGGCTTGAGGACGCACCATAGAATCACAGAATAGTTAGAGTTGGAAGGGACCTCTGGAGATCATCTAGTGCAATCCTCATGCTAAGGCAGGATCACCTAGAGCAGGTTACACAGCAAGGCATCCAGGTATGTTTTGAATGCCTCCAGACGGGGAGACTCCACAGCCTCCCTGGGCAGTCTCATTCCCAGCAGCTGTCCCAGTTACACTCTGAGCTGGTTTGGAACAGTGGTATCTGCCTCATATTTTTCCGTTAAGAACTTCAATTAAGAACTTTTCTATCCCTGAAAACAATTCTGAATCTTCATATTCTCTCTGAGAGGAACTGGCTCTCCAGCAAGTCCTGGTTAGGAAGATGAGCTTGTCCTGACATGGCTCAGCAGAGCCACTGCATCGCTGCTAACACCAGGGAGGCTTTTGGGGCTGTGGCGCTCGCTCAGGCTGGACCCTGCCCCTCCCTGGGGCTGCAGCCACATCGCCACACCATGCAGCTCTGCTGTGCTCAGCCCAGCAGCCGCAAACAGGATTCCTCACCTCTCCACAGACACACTGTGCAAGGAGTCCCCACTCAGAGGGCACAAGCACAGCTGAGGTGCAGAAGATGAAGCCACTGCTCAGGGCTCTGCCTCTGCTCCCAACCCTCCATAGGGCCTGTCTAAGAGATGAGTGGAGCTCTGAAGGGAGTCTGCCACAGGAGAAAAGGGCTCAGATGGACATGTATTATCACATTCTCCATCAGGTAAGGTGCCTGGACATGGCACAATCAACTCCAAAGTGCCAGACAAACCTAGACAGATGGCATGGCCCCAGGTGGGAAGGCAACCAGTGTGCTGTGCATCCCTAAGGGAGCTAGAAGGTCTCACCACACTGACTGCTGGACCTGAAGCATGGGGCCAGTCAATTCCTCTGGGCAAGAGTGTGCTCAGCTGGGTGCCTCTTTTGGCCCTCAGTAAATTCTAAGCACAAAACTGAAGACCCCCTGGAAACAGAGACCTGTATCCACTCAGAGTGACTGTCCTGACAGGAGACATGTGGATGCAGAGGTGGCTGAGTTGTCTCACTCCAGCATTAGTACTAGGCACTAGGACAACTGTTCAAGGCTCAGTTAACCCACAGGGTGACTGTGTCATGCTACAGCAGAGAATCAGGGAATCAGAAGAAATGCTCAGGCTCCTGGGCAGACTCACAGTACATGGTGGTGGTGGTGTATTCCCATGTTCTGGTCTCCTGCAGACAGATCCCAAGAAGGATCACCCTCACAGCCCATTTCTCTTCAAGTAAGCATCATCCCATGGGACTTTCTGAGTGAGCTACTCCACTAATTTTGAGTACTGGCGTGGCATCAAGTGCTGTCAGTCATGCAGTTGTTGACGTGTTCATGTTAAGGGCCCATCTCTGGTTTTATAACAGAAGGATTTAGCAAAATCTCCAGTTTTGCGTTACTGGGATTTTGAGCAGGGCAGATGGCCACGTTTCTATTTGCGATAAAGCAGAGTCTTTCCTCTTAATTAGATCCAGTTGCCTCCGAGGGGGGCAGTGGCTTTTGAGCTGGAGGTTTCTGTGAAGCTCTAATTAAACCCTGTCTTGATTGTTGTCCACTAATTAGACATTGATGATTTAAACTTTTTTTTTAAACCGATCCTGAACTCCTCATCTGCCTCCTCCACACTCCTGCTCTTGATTTTTCTCCTCTGAAGAGCCCATCCGTGCCTGCACTCAGCAGCCTCACATGGACACATCTGCCCCATCTCTCTGCCAGTCACTTTGTTCACCTGTGAGACCAAGGGACTCTGAGCCTCGCTGTTGCTTCTGCCATGGTAGTGCAAGTCCTCCTTCAACTAAAGCCTCACTGTGGCAGGAGGAATGTCCTTACTTTGTTTGCCCTCCAAGCCCTCTGCTCTGGCACAGCCCTCTGATCTCACAGGAAGGTGAATCTTCAAAGTTTTCCATCACTTTGTACCAGATCCTGCAACAGGCCATGTCCTTGCCCTACCCATGGGATCTGGCCCATGGTGTCCTCACCATGGGTCACAGCAGTTCCTTCTTCATGCAGAAGGTAACACATCCACCTGTGGCTGCCTCACATGCCCAGGAAGTTCAGCCCTGTCCGATGACCCCCCGCCCCAGACAAGGCTCCCTCTTGCCAGGACACACCACACCACCACCTCTGCATCCAGGCCCTCCCTGACGGGGACACCAGCCTGTCCTGCAGGACAGCAGCTCTTGTGCTGCCCCATTTCAGGGCAGGGTGGATGGCCAGTCTCTTAATGCCACCTTGGACTTTCCCCAGCACAGAAAGACCACATAGCTGTGCTGCTCGAGGAGAGCTCCAAGCCAAGCCTGGGCTAGGAGAACCAGCCCATGGCCCCAGTGAGCCACACACAGGGATCTCACAAGTGCAATTGTGAAAAACACAAGTGTAACCACAAGGTGCAAAGTGTGAGCAGGAACAAGCCCTGGGGCAGGGGAAGGGGTCCCCAGAGGTGACAGCAGCAGGATGCTGCCATGGCCACCCAAACCTGAGCCAGGGCAGGACAGGAGGCACTGGGGAGGATGCCTGGGGCTGCCTCCAGCGCAGTGCCCTCTGCCACACAGCATCCTGTGCAGCACCAGCAGCGCCGGGCGCTCCAACCTACTTGATTAAGCTGCTGACAATCGGTGGGATTTGGGCCCTGAGCTTGCTTTAAACTGATAAATCTTCAGGACAGGGAAAATTAAAGATGAGGGAATTTCCTGATAAGCCAAGGCAGCTCCAGGTCTGGCTGTGGTCCTGATCTGGGTGAGGAGAGGTCAGACTTTCCAGCCCAAGCCAGCTGCAAGGGACAGAGCTGGGCTAGCTGCAGGCCCCTAGCACAGAGGGGCTGCATCCCTCCACACCTATGATTGGGGCCCTTCTCACAGATGAGATGGACTGGGTCCTTTCATTAGGAATATGGGTGGTTCTGGGTCCTTCCAGTGGAAGCTCTGGGTCTATTCACAATTTGTATGCAGCGTGGAGTAACTGTCCACACTTGGTGAAACTGGGGAGAGAAGGAAGTGAAGGGTCCAGCTACCAGGGGAAGCTCAGCATCTCTTCTCAGGGCCTTTCTCCCAAAAGGATAGACCCTCTGTGAGGACAGCTTTGAGGTCTGTGAACAGAGGGGTATTTGGGATCCTTATCAATACAGGCATCAGGTCCCCTTCTGGAGAAAGGTTTAGGTTATTGCATGGTGTCACTTTGAGGAGTGAGCCTGTGAGGGTCTTGGGGTACACCTACAGTGAAGTTTCATTTGTGGAGGGAGCTAAGGAGGATCTATAGGCAGGACAACTTCTGGAGGGAATGACTGGGCTTGAGGCTGTGGTCACGTCTGAAGAGACATCAGGGTAGATGTATGGTGTCCCTCTGCGTGAAGCATTGGAGAGGGAGCTGGAAAAGGCCTGTCCTCACAGCCTTTACGTGATGCTGGAGGGAGGGAGGGGGCCTGGGCACCTCTTTAACGAGAAGCTGAATGGTCTTCTGTGCACAGGTGCTTCTACAGGGCTGGGGGATCTATGCGTGGGCTCCTGTCAGTGATGGGGTCCCTTAGAGGTTCCCCTAAAGTGGGTATCCTCTGGGATGGGCTTTCTCAGGGATGTCCCTAGGGCTGGGCTGACAGGGAGGTTAATCCTTGACATAAGGTTTCTCAGGATGTCTGGGTCCCTGGGGGGCTGGTCCCAGGTCCAGTGTGTCCTAGGCCATCTTGCAGTTGGTCCCTGACTCTGTGGGACAGTTATTGTTGTAGGGCATCCCAAAGCTGGTCCCTGGTCCAGGGTGTCCTGGGGTGCTTCAAGGGCAGTGCCTTGCCTGGCTATCCTGAGGTGCTCCAGGCTGTCCAGTGCCTGTTTGGGGTTCTCCTGAGGTGGGTCCCTGATCCAGCTTTCTTGCTGTGTCCCAGTGAGCCCTGAGGTTCCCTGGGATCAGATCTTGCCTGGGCAGCCCCAGGTTCCAGTCCCCAGAACAGGTGCCCATTCCTGGTGCTCTGTCTGTGCTAATGTCTGGCCTGAATGTCCTGGGAACCCCTGGGGTGCCCTGAGGACATCTCTTGGCTGGGATGCCCCATGGCCCTACAGTGCCTGTACCCTGCCCAGCTCTCTTGAGCAACCTTGGTGGTCCCTGCAGTCAGCCTCTGCCTGGGGAGCTCTGGGTGCCAGTGCCTGGAGCCAGCACCTGTCCCAGGTGCTCTGTCAGTGCTAGTGCCTGACTTGGGTGTCCCAGGAAGTCCTGGGATCTCCTGGGGCTGGCTCCTGGCTGGGATGTCCTACGGATCCACAGTACTTGTACCCAGCCCAGCTTTCTTGGGCAGCCCTCGTTTCCCTTGTGGCCAGGGAGCCCTGGGTGCCAGTGTGCTGTGCCAAACTGGAGCCGATTCCTGGGTATCCCGGGAAGCTGTGGGATTGAATCCTGAAACCATAGCCGCACAGTGCTTGGACTCAGACCTGCTTCCAAGAGGAACCTTGGTCTTCCTTGTCACCAGGGACCCCACGGCCAAGTACTGGGAGTTCCTGCAGTGCCCCGCGCTCAGCACTGCTGTCCCAGCGAGCCCCACGTTCCCC
>NW_008685987.1:2882-3778 GCF_000695815.1 Acanthisitta chloris | reverse complement strand
CCGTCCCCTCGGGGACACACGGCACACTGTATCCTCCACCCACAGCACCCCCCGGGGACACACACAGCATCCCCCACACACAGCACCCGTCCCCTCGGGGACACACGGCACACTGTATCCTCCACCCACAGCACCCGTCCCCTCGGGGAGACACAGCAGACAACACCCCTCATCCACAGCACTCATCCCCTTGGGGACCCACCCTGGCACACAGGACCCATCACCAGGGATCCCCTGGTACATTACATCCCTCAGCCACAGCACATCCCACTCACAGCACCTCCTAACCACAGCACCCATCCCCTCAGGGACACCCCAGCATGCAGCACCCATACTCTCAGGGGTCCTGCTGCTGGATCCAGGCTGGGACCAGTGAGAGGTGACCTGCAGGGAGCCACTGCCCTCCACACTTCTATAGAGTCACTGAATGGACAGATCATCTAGTCCCAAACCCCTGCCCTGGGCAGGGACACATCCTCACTAGATAACATTGCTCAAGGCCTCATCCAGCCTGGCCTTGAACACCACCAGGGTCGTGACAGCCACCACATCCCTGGGCAACCTGTGCCAGTGTCTCACCACCCTCACAGGAAAAAACTTCCTAATATCTAGCCTAAATTTCCCCTCCTTCAATTTGTACCCATTGCCTTTTGTCCTGTCACTGCAGTTCCTAACACAGAGTCCCTCTCCAGTTTCCTGGAGCCCCTTCAGGCACTGGAAGGGGCTCTAAGATCTCTCTGGAGCCTTCACTTCTCCAGGCTGAACAACCCCAACTCTCAGCCTGTCTCCATAGGAAACATCAGGACAACTCCAGACCTCCAAGTCTCAGAGCCATCCCTCATTGCTCAGGTCACTCAAACTCCTGGGAAATAAAGCTGCTGCCCACACAGCTGCTT
>NW_008685987.1:1913-2854 GCF_000695815.1 Acanthisitta chloris | reverse complement strand
TCCCTGCCAGTACCAGCAGGTCCAGCATCTAGGTCTGCTCCTCTGCTGACGTCCATCATGGCACAGAGTGAGGCCATCAGGCGACTTCAGGCTTCCCTCATTGCCATGGAAAGATGCTATTTTAGCTAAACCATAAACCTCCCATCCCTTCAGCTCCTACCTGCTGCCCCCCATGACATTTGGGTTGAAATGGGGGCCCTCAGAACTCCCCATGTAGGAGAACCCCAACCCCACCTCTCTCTGAGGCGCCAACACTACAGCCTTGTTTGCACCCTGTGCCATCCACGGCTCTTGTGCTGCTCCAAGGAAATGTTTATAGGACACCGAGACACAGACGGGAAGGAATAAAATGGCATTAACACGTTCAGTGGTGCTGGGAAGGAGGGCCAGGAATGTAAACGCAGCCCGAGGCACTCCCAAAATGGTAATGGCTGGAAAGCAGGGCTGGAAACTTTGTTATTCAGGATCGGAGATCCTAGCCAGGCTCCTGGTGTCCAGCTCAGTCAAAATCCCCTGCCCTGGGCTGCTCTGCTCAGTTTTACGGTCCTCCGTCGAAATTTTATAACTCTTTTAAATATTTTTTTACATTCTCCATGTTTATCTCCCAAATCAGCATCTAGAAACTCCTTAAGGAGGAGCACACCAAAATCCAGGGATACGCACACACCCTTCACTGCAGAGGCTCCAGAAACTGTGATTAACGACTAAAAAACACCCCAAAATTCAGGAGAAAACCAGCTGTCACTGCCCTGCGGTTGGCATCGCATGGGAAAAGCCAGACCCAGAAGAAAGAAGCTCCCAAATGCCTCGTCAGCGTTTTTCCATGGGGCTGCTCTCCCTCCGCACGCTCCAGAATTCCCTGACTCCGCAGAATCGCAAGGGAGAGTAAGCTCTGGCGCTGCTGCAATAAGCTCCTGCAGCCGCAGGAGGTCACGGCAGGA
>NW_008685987.1:0-1862 GCF_000695815.1 Acanthisitta chloris | reverse complement strand
AACCAGGGTGCACCAGGGTCCCCCCAACCCCGGGTCAGTGGCTCCTTTGGAGTTACCCTCCAGGCTTCACCCGCGGGATCCGAGGGGTTTGGCAATGTGGTGTGTCGCTGGGGTATTTCACACACGGAGCTGCACCCCCAAGGGATGGTGGTAGTGTGCTGAGGGACCCACAGAACTTGGGGGCACCCTCTGTAGTCACAGGGAGGGGACACCCTGCCGCTGCCCACCCCACAGCACCCTTCCTACTAGAGGGGAAAGTCTGCGGCTCAGACTCCTACCCAATTAGAATGGGTGGGATAAAAGAGACTGACTTTGTATTATATATAACATATTGTTACCAAGGGATGGTGGTAGTGTGCTGAGGGACCCACAGAACTTGGGGGCACCCTCTGTAGTCACAGGGAGGGGACACCCTGCCGCTGCCCACCCCACAGCACCCTTCCTACTAGAGGGGAAAGTCTGCGGCTCAGACTCCTACCCAATTAGAATGGGTGGGATAAAAGAGACTGACTTTGTATTATATATAACATATTGTTATGGTGTCCCATCCCTGGAAGTGTTCAAGGCCAGGTTGGATGGGGAGCAAGTTTTAGTGAGAGGTGTCCCTGCCCATGGCAGAGGGTTGGAACTAGTTGATCTTTAAGGTCCCTTCCAACCTAAACCATTCCATATGGTTATTAAAGTGACAATTATCCCAGACTAGGACAATTTGTGGTAACACACCCGGGCTGGGATTCTCCAGTAGCACCAGCAATGGAGTAGCCAAGGCTACAGCATAGACAGAGGGAAGCAAGTGGGATTAAATGTGCTCCTGGGCATGACAGGGACCCCAGGTGAGGCTGTGTGAGGCTGTTTAAGGTCCATCAGGGCCCTCAAGGATGAGCCCAGGTGAGGATGGCTGTCACAATGCTCACACCCACCTGGTCTCCTTGGCCAGCACTGATTTCCTATCACGGAATCATGGAATGGTTTGGGTTGGAAGAGTCCTTCAAGACCATCTCAATCCAACCCCCTGCCATGGGCAGGGACACCTCTCACTAAACCAGATTGCTCCAAGCCCCATCCAACCTGGCCTGGAACACTTCCAGAGGTGTAACAATTAGAGACAGGAGAAATTATCAATTTGGGGCAATATTGGACATGGGAGACCTCTCCACGGGAAGGTCAGATTTTTCTGTGCATGACATTTGCAACTGAGTCCTCCCTTAACCTTCAGCTGTCAGTTCTGGTTTTGACCCCCCCCCGTCTGCTCTCCGTACCACTAAGGGTTGATCCACCAGTGGGGTTTGCTCAAAAGGGAAGCGAAAAATCCTCCCTGCACCCCAAATCAGTCAGAAGAAACCTCCAGCACCTCCATTTAATAGAATCACAATCTTTATTGATCTCACTGTAACAGCAACCACTGGCGAGAGCTTTTCTCCTCCCAAACACCTGCTTGAAGAGACGGTAAAAAACAACACAAATCCCCACTGGATCCCCTGACTAGCATTTTTTTTCAGGCCAGGCCCTCCCTCCCTGCTCTTCAGCCCCGAGCCCTTAGCAGAGAACCGGGAGAGTCGCTGGTATGGGGAACAGAGACAAAAGGAGGTTGGGAAAGGGGTGTATGGAATAACAAAACAAAACAAAGTGGTTTCCCTCCGACTCCTGTCCCGCAGTTACATTGTCCTTGGCTATTGTCTAATTGATTTTGGCTTGCAGAGCAGGTTTCCCACAACGAGCAGCTGTGCCGAGGGCGCCAGGTCCCTGCATCCACGGTGTCCGTCCCCACTCCCGAAGGATGTCCTCGCCCCTGCCCCTCCCTCGATCCGAGGGCCTAACTGACCTCCTAGGATCTTCTCTTTAAGGAAAATATATTTATTTAT
>NW_008685986.1:584-5870 GCF_000695815.1 Acanthisitta chloris | reverse complement strand
AAAAGCTTCTCTGTGTGAGTGTGTGACCTTCCAAGGATTCGCTGCCTCCTCTCCCACCCCAAATCCCCCCCCGAGCCCCTTTCCTGTCTGTGTTTTCCCTCTCCGCTTGCACCCCCGCGATGTCCTGCTGCTCCCCTCGGCCACCAGCCTGTCCCCGCAGCTGCTGGCAGGTGTGGCCGAGGGATTTCTGGCTGCCAAAACAAGGATATGGATGGCATTTCCCAAATCCAGAGGTTAGGCAACCTCTAACCCCCCTAGCACTGCTGGAACCGACACAGCCCCGACAGTCTTGTTAAAAACACAGAGGAATCGTCTGCGCTGCACCGAACGTTGATAAGAGGGGAAATGTTTCCTTGTCAACTGGCAGAAGTTGTAAAAGTGAACATCAAAAGCGTTTGTGTAAAAAACCCAAACACCTAGATTTGAGCTTTTAAGTGGTTTGCATACGTATGCGACGAGTTTGCATTTAAATGAGATGAGAAATTCCCTGTTCTGTGTGAAAAAAAAAAAAGCACTAACTTTTCCTTTGGGAAAGCAAAATAGTCCTAATTTTCTAGGTGCTGACCGAACAGTGGAGTTAACTGACTGGAATGAGGGATCCCAGATGAAAAAAAAGTGCAGTTAAACACTTTTATGTATGTGTATATAAAGCCATTTTTCTATTTTTGGGAGGGGAATGAGCAGGGACAGAACACAGAGGTTTGGGATGGGTAGCAAGGGAGAAGATTCAGCCAAAAGGAGCTGGGAAATGCTACAGAAGAGATCATAGCAGCAGGGAAAATCCCTGCTCTGGTATGAACTAAACAGACAAATAAATAACAATCAGACAAATAAACCTGCAGCTGTTTGGTGCTCACTCAGAGGTTCATTGCTAGTGAGACAGAAGAAAAGAGGCAGATGGGATGTTCCAGCAGAATTTAGGAGCAGAAGCTTGTGGAGATGAGGCTCAGCACCTGACAGTGGAGGTCTTGCAGCTGGACCCATTGCAAGGCAATTAGTTCCCTTATCTCTTACGAGGTTTGAGATCAGTAGAATGGCACAACTCAAGAATCTCTACATGGATGATATTGGTTTGCTCATCCTTGTCATTCATGAAAGGTTATTAAGCTTTGGCCTGAAGGCTGGACACATCATGGAGTCATTGAGTGGGTTGGGAGGGACCTTAAAGATCATCTCATCCCACCCCTGCCCTGGGCAGGGACCCCCCCCACCAGCCCAGGCTGCTCCAAGCCCCATCCAGCCTGGCCTGGAACACTCCCAGGGATGGAGCAGCCACAGCTGCTCTGGGCAACCTGTGCCAGTGCCTCAGCACCTCACAGGGAGCAATTCCTGCCCAACATCCACCTGTCCCTGCCCTCTGGCAGTGGGAAGTCATTCCCTGTGTTCTGTCCTTCCAGCCCTTGTCAATAGTCTCTCTCCATCTCTCCTGGAGCTCCTTCAGGCACTGAAGGCCACAATGAAGTCACCCCAAAGCTTTTCTTCTCTAGGCTGAACAATCCCAACTCTCTCAGCCTTTCCTCCCAGCAGAGCTGCTCCATCCCTCTCATCCCCTTGGTGCCTCCTCTGGACCCTCTCCAACAGCTCCATGTCCTTCCTGTGTCCCAGGTGCAACACAAGTCCCATTTTACAAAGCTCTCAGGTCTGAGACATACCTGTCTTCACCTGCACATCCCACCCCAGCACTGCCCTGGTATTTCCTCCTTGTTCACTAACACCACTATCCTATTTTCCTTTATTTGCCTGTTTCCTGCTCTCAGTCCTCACAAATTGGGGATTTCAAGGCCAGTAGAAAACCCACCTTTCAGTGCTACACAGTGCCTGGTTAACATCACAATGGTTAAGCCTAACAAGAGATTAGCTCTTTCAATACTCGTGAAAACCCTACGGAGGACAAAGGACTCACAAAGGACTCACATAGCCAAGTTGGTAGTTGTCTTTGTAGGTGAACATTTGAGTCTTTGATTGACTGTTTTATGGAGTAATGATTGAATGGTTTGGGACAGAACTTGCTGTGTTCCTCCTCAAGTCCATGAACAGATATTTTAGTCATTCTGATGAAGCTAATACCTTTAATGGCATGTGAGGGCACTGAGTTAGTGTTGCTGCTCTAGCAGGTCACCCTGCTCATGCCATGAAGTGCCCATGCCATGAGGTGCCCATGCCAGCCAGAGAGGCAAAGTAGGAAGCCAGAGAGCCAGGGACAGGGCAAAGTGGTTCACTCTCCATCATTTTGGCCTCCCACAGGCAGTTTTGGAAACACACCATCCAAATAAGATCAGTCCCAGTGGAATTTGGGAGCTCTGGGTGGCTGTGCCTGTACTCTCTGCATTCCACACCCTTCCCCTCTGTCTCAATTACTTAGCCATTAATCTCTCCTGCCTCACACTCCCCCTGCACACTGTCTCCAAGCTCTTTACACCCCATCTGTTTCTAAAACAGGCTAATACACATGATTCTCCCAGTTTAGGAGGCATTACTGCACACCTTCTTCATTCAGCTGATGAGTGCAGGGAATTAAACATCACAGATGTTAGACATTAGAGACAACACACAGAGCCCTTCACAGTCTGTTGTGAACAGGTTCTGTCCCTGAGGGTTATCAGTTAGTCTCTACTTGCTTGGATTATTGTATCATCTTTTCCTTCCTTGACTGAAGATGTTGGTGCAGATCAAAAAGTGTTGGTTTTGCAGCCAGAGGTGAGGAAAAAATGCCTTTGGCTTTACAAGGGTTTTCTTAGTGACAGGACAAGAGGAAACACCTCAGGCTGTGCCAGGGGAGGTCAGGTTGGCCACCAGGAGGAATTTCCCCATGGAAAGGGCTGTCAGGCACTGGAATGTGCTGCCCAGGGAGGTGGTGGAGTCGCCACCCCTGGAGGCGTCCAAGGCACTCAGGACATGTGGAGGTTCCTTGCTGGAGATCCCAGCAGGTTTGGGTGGGGGGTGATGCCATCTGTATTGAGTGTTCTGAGCTCCCCAGCACTAAGCTGATTAGGGACAATCATCTCCCTTCCAGCTGCTCAGAGCAGTCTGCTTGGGAAGAGGGTAGGAATGTGCTAGGGAGAAGAGGGAAGCCTAGTGCTGGGCTGGGCAGCACAGAAATCCAAGCTGATTCCAACTGAGGCTGAAGAAGCCAGGAGAAGCCAGTTACTACCAGAGTTACAGGATGGGTCAGGTTGGAAGGGACCAGAGTGGGTCACTGGTCCCACCTCCCTGCTCAGGCAGGGCCAGCCCAGAGCACATGGCTCAGGATTGTGTCCAGATGGGTCTGGAATATCTCCAGTGAGGAGACTCCACACCTCTCAGGGCAATCTGTTCAGTGCTTGGTCACCGCACAGCAAAGTTCTTCTTCATGTTCAGGTGGAACTTTCTGGGCACCAGTTTTTGCTGATACTTCTTGTTTTAAAAATGAGAAGAGTCTGATCAATCCTCTTGGCACCTCCTGGTTAAGTTCCTCTGCAACTTCCCTGGAGCCCCTTCAGCTCCTGCAGGTTGCTCTGAGGTCTCCACACAACCTTCTCTTCTCCAGGCTGAACAGCCCCAACTCTCTCCTAGGGAAACTGCTCCACCCCTCTGATCAGCTTTGTGGCCTCCTCTGGCCTTGCCCCAACAGTTCCATGTCCTTCTGCTGTTGGGACATGGTGGTGGGACATGGTGGTGGGACTGGAGGAGCTTGGAGGTCTCTTCCAGCCTTGGGGATTCTGGGAGAACGAGAGATTTAGGGAAGGAAACTTAGAATGTTCAAAGCAGTAAAAAATGCCTTTGAGTTGCTGCTGCAGAAGTTCCCTGTGCAATGCAGAGGGCAAAGAGCACTTGGCTCTTTCTCTCATGGCCATTTTGCACTGCTGCTCATTGGGTTTGATTTGCAGCAGCTTAGGCCACAAACTTTGGGCCCTTGTATTCACCTTTCCCTTTTCCTTTTCCCTTTCCCTCTCCCTTCTCCATTCTCTTTTCTTTTTCTTTCTTTTCCTCTTTTCCACTATCATTCCCTTCCCTTTCCCAGCATTAGGCACCCAAACAACTTCCTCTTCCTCTTAGCATCTCTCACACAGTTTTGCTGCAATCCTTGGCATTCGTGGCCCTTCCACCAGCTCTTTCCAACAAACCCCAGTGCTTGGGCAGCTCTGGCACCTCAGCTCAGCTGCAAATCAGCAACAGAAGCAGTGCCCAGTGCTCCTGCACAAATGCCTTTGCCCTCTCCTCTGCAGTTCTCCTTCCTCCCTCATTTAGGAGCACCCTTGGAAAGTCAGGCAAAGGCACAGAGGTACCTGCAGTCAAACCTATCTCTGGCATCTGGGCTGGCATCCAAAGCTCACGGCGACCTTAGCATTTCAACCCAGCCATGCGCAGTGCAAACACAGCACGACATTCCAGAGCAGCTTCCCAGTGCCCTGTGAGCTGGGAAGGAGCAGAGGGAACCATGCCACAAGGGGAGAGACTTGGGAAAGAGAAGAGATTGTGCTGATAGACACTGAACAAACTGATCTGCAGCAGGGACAGCTTTGTACTTCAGCTGCCACTCTAAGGACTCTGTGACACACCTCAGCACTGGTTTAGCCTCCTACCAGTACCAAAGCAGATGCAACTTAGCTTCACTGGGTTATACAGTCACTGCCCAGGGAGGCTGTGGCTGCCCCAACCCTGGCAGTGTTCACAGCCAGGTTGGCTTAAGTCTTGAGCAACCTGCTCTGGTGGGAGGTGTCCCTGCCTAGGGCAGGGGTTAGGGCTGGGTGATCTCTAAGGTTCATCCCAACCCCTTAACATACTATAAAACTGTGATACTATTGATCTTATTTATATGTTTCATGAGAAGTGGCCCAGGAGATCCCCATGAAGTTCACCAGGTGCCAGTGTAAAGTGCTGCACCTAGGTCAGGGCAGTCCCAGCCACAAGCACAGACTGGGAGAAGAACTCCTTGGGAGCAGCTCTGGGGAGAAGGACGCGGGGTTCTCACAGATGAAAAGCTGGACATGAGGCAACAGTGAGTGCTCCCAGCCCAGAAGGCCAATGGCATCCTGGGCTGGTCCCACAGTGTGGGCAGCAGGAGATGGGGACTGTGCTCCTCTGGCCTGTTCTGTATCGTTTTATCTCCTTTTCCCTCTAATTAGCTCCTTTCCCCTTGAGAAATGGGGATTTTCTTGACAGACACATGCAGTAAAAGGAGCCTTTTGAGGTCCGTCCTGATTTCCCTTGCACCACTAGATGGTGGTGTCTGTGTTGGAAACGTTTTCCTGGCTCTGTTCCAGCTGCATTTATCGACTCACGCCAGGGAGCTTTTCCCTGCGCGGA
>NW_008685986.1:0-539 GCF_000695815.1 Acanthisitta chloris | reverse complement strand
AGAGACACTCTGGCCCCAAACACTGGGGGGAAGATCCACTTGGTCCTTGACTTTCCAGCTCTTCCCGTCAAAGGAGTTGGTTGTATTTCCTTCCTGTGTGACAAGAGAAAAGGAGGAACCTCATTAAATCCTAGGACTGGGGAGATTCAGGTTTCATTGGCTCTCTGGAGTCTCTGCCTGAATTCAAGTTGAGTGGTTGGAACTTTGAAGCTCTTAGGGCTCTTTGGCTGTGGATCCTGCAGGACTTGGGGATCATGATCTCAGTGAGCTTTAGGCCCAATTAATTATATTCGAGACAATTAACTCTATTAAATACAACTAATAACTGATTTTCACCCACAAGTCTGAGCTGCAATAACCACCTGAGCTGTGGTTTATTCCCTTAGACCACTAGTGGGGAGATGAATATTTCACAGTGACTTTTCCCAAAGGAAGATTCCAGGCTGCAGTTGGTGGGTTTGGCTTCTTGACTTTTAAGAGATATGGAAGAGCAGATTTCCATTTGGATTCCTCACTGTTCCAGTGCCCAAACACCTCTG
>NW_008685985.1:952-1774 GCF_000695815.1 Acanthisitta chloris | reverse complement strand
AAAGAGACGACTGGCAAAATGGCTCTCCATTAAACAGGGATAAACATTTTTTTCTGCTGTGCTAAATTACTTCCTGTTCTTATTTTGTGGGTAATTTTTTCTGTACCGAATATCCTTTGGTTGTGTATCTCCACCTTTTTTCTTGTACTAAAACTAAAGCATGGTCTGTATTTTTTACATTACCTAGTTTCATGATGTAAATCTCTCTGTAGAGACATACCCTGCTGAAATGTAATGTGCTGTAGCCTATACATCTGCTCAGTGTACGCTGCTTTTGTTCTGTTGCCCTTCCATAGCATGGTGGGCCTTGCCTTTTTGTATTGTGTGCATGATGACATTGTTACACACGATTCCACTAATACTAATATACGATCTCTCAATAAAGAAACTAGATTTCCTATATTAACCTAGTGTGCTTTTTCTATTGCTGTTTTCCCATTTATTGTCGTATCCTGCTGTTTAGATTTTTTCCTTGCTTTCCCCCCATCGTGAGGTTTGAGTGAGTCGATTTTTTTCTCCCCGTAGTAGTGCAGATACGGGGGCTTTTAAACACATTTTTTCCACCTCCTATCCCGTATCTACCCTCAGCATTAGTCTGTGTCTACATACTCCCCAGCACACAGACCGTATTGCTGTCGTGCTGATGTAGAATTCTGTTTTACCGCAGAGTGGCAAAAAAAAAAAGTGCATAAATTCAAGCCCTCATTATTAATCAGTAAAAGTACAGATATTTGATGAAGGGTCTGCTTCTTATTCATTCTAGTTACAACATTACACGTTCCTTACCAAGCTGGTACCAAAACCAGAGGGATGACCTCTGGA
>NW_008685985.1:661-940 GCF_000695815.1 Acanthisitta chloris | reverse complement strand
ATTTATTTTTTGAAACTGATTAACAAGAGGTAAACGAACATGGGGAAAAAAAGATTCCCTTTAATCTTTAAGCTGTATATTTAAACATATACATCTCTGCGAGTGCCCTGCCCACCATCTGCCAGGCAAGAAGTTGCAGTGCCTCAGTCCCGCGGCGACTGGCACGCTATAATTGTCTTCACTAGACCCCTGCAAGGCAGGGCTTGTAAAAGCATCCCGGCTGCTAATGTTGTAACTACATTTTTCCTGCTCGAAGCCTCCAGGCCCACCATCTGAATA
>NW_008685985.1:0-629 GCF_000695815.1 Acanthisitta chloris | reverse complement strand
GGGTTGGGAGAAAGTCATGGGGAACCTTAAAATATTGGAAGCATGGAAGGATGGATAAACTGCGGTCAGCAAGCAATTTTGCTGCAGCTGCAAAGTGCATAGTACTGGTCACCTCTCCTTCTTCCTGCACCAGACCTCTTCTCCCAGGTCTGCAAAATGGTCCTGTAAAACCTCCCAGTTTTGGCTTCGTTGCCACGAGAAACTGAGGGAAGTCAGGGCTCCCAAAGCCAGGAGATGGGTCTGGGAGGGAGGCGGGGGGAGCATCTTGTCTTTAATTACATTTCTGCAGAAGGGGGGGAGACACAGGATTGGTGATTGGTCTTTAAGAGGAAGACAAATTCAGCGGGTCGGTGGTTCCCACCGCTAAAATTTCACGAGGAGCCGCTAGCAAACAAAACAAAAGCCAGTGGCTCCAGCAGCCCGCCCTGCCTTACCCCAGCATCCCTCCCAGAGACGCATCATTTTGCAAGACCGTGCCTTTCCACCTCCCTTCTAGCTTTATCCTGAGTTTGGTTGGTTTTTCTCTAAACATTTATTTATGATTTCCTTCTTCGTATTTCCTCTTCCGTGTACCTCGGTGACTGTTTGGCCATCCTGTCCCCCCCCCATGTATGAGCACTGGCGGGTCG
>NW_008685984.1:11693-13371 GCF_000695815.1 Acanthisitta chloris | reverse complement strand
AGAAAGAAAGAAAGAAAAAGAAAAAGAGGTGCAGGACTAGCAAAATGGTGGAAGCTACTCCTGGGTCTGAATCAGTAGGATTTTGGATCAGGACTTAGGTGAGGTTCACCAAGGTCTTCCAACATGTGTGGACTGAGTAGGGTTGTTAGTTGCTGAGCAGCAGTGCAAGTGGCTGGAAGGTGTCTCTTTGGATCTGTGTACAGGGAGCTGAAGCTGAAGTGTATTAATTAAATGGCTTTGAACACTTAATCCACAACTGAAGTGGACTTCATTTACCTAAGATCAGTTCAGACTCACTTCTCTGTTCACTCAAGCTGATGAGCAGCACTTGGGAGAGCCTTGTGAAGAGGTTTCCTCCTCACAAGAAGAATAATATTAAGGAGAGTGGGAGGGATGTGACAGACGTGTCAGCCTTGGCTTCCCAGTGCCGTGCAAGGCAAACCCCATGCTACAAACCCAACGAGACTTACAGCCAGGAAAATCCAGCCCTTGGCTTCCCCCAAACTTGTCTAACATGGGAACCTAGGGATGGGCCTAATTCTTTTTGCTGGTCTGCAAAGAGCAAAAGTTCAGGGAGCTGAAAGAATCCCAGAAAGAATTAGTTTTGAGGGACCTCTGGAGGTTTCTGGTCCGACCTCCTGCTCTAAGCAGAACTGGCTTAAAATCTGCTCCAGGTTTCTCAGGGACATTCCATTAAAACTTTGGAATTCTCCAAAGATGGAGATTCCAGCCCACCCCTGTGAGTATGTCCCAGTGTCAAACCATCCACATTAGGAGAGATGAGCACCTGCCAAAGGACATGTCCTATGTTCAGTCTTCTTCAGCACCACAGCCAAGATTGAACTGCTCCTTCCCAATAGCTCCTGAGGTGTGTCCCACAGACACATCCATGTGGAGCAGAGCATGAGTCTGGAGCAGCCAGGCCTGGTCTCCTGTTCACACCAGTGCTCTCTGGCCCTTGGACCTCACCATGTGCAGCACATGTGCATTCAGGCCAAGCTCTCTCCACTCTTTCAGCCTCTTGGTCCTGACTGGGGGAAGCACAGCACCTGGTGCCTTCAGATTTTGATCAGAGGGTGGATGAAGTTCTAGGATGGATGTTTCTTGGCTAATCAGGGATCCCTCTGGCCACACTCTGTTCCCTGAGATCTTTGACACTCATTGCAGAGATGGATCATACCCCTATCCAAGACCTGTTCTTTGTACCAGCAGGCAGGATCCTGGGGATGTGGGAGGCTGAAGTGGGCAGTGAAAGGAAGGAGTTTGCTGTAAACCTGCTGCAGCTGGCCCTGGAGGAGAAAGCAGCTGCTCTTGGGGCAGGTGAGAGGGTTGTGGTAAACCTGTGGAGTCTCCAAGCATGACACACACACAAGGAGGATTTTTTCATTACATCAGAGCTTCACATTAACTCCTGACTCAACTTCTGATGGATGTCACAAGGACAAAGAGACCCCAGTTCCCTGGATTTGCCTTGGGGTGCAAAACCATCTCTGTGGAAACACATAACAGTGTACGCTGGGGGCAGCTCTTGCTTGGGGGAATTTTGGGCAGAGCTGGGATGGGCATCATCCTGTGTGCTGGATCCCAAGCTGGCAGTTCCCTGCTTGCTGAGGCTCTCCCTGGCTGTGGGAATGGCCCAGCTGTGTGTGCTGTGTAAGCAGAGGCAGAAGGGCTGTTT
>NW_008685984.1:7571-11683 GCF_000695815.1 Acanthisitta chloris | reverse complement strand
TGGCCATGTCCTGCCTGGCTGTTCATTAGCCACACTACACACAGCAGGGCCAGGCTGCTGCAGGGCCTGTCTGCACACAGGGCTGCATGGGGGATCCTGGGGTTTAAGAAGCCCCACAGCTCCCAGTCCCACATCTCCCAGCCCCACATTTCCCAGTCCCATACCTCCCAGTCCCAGATCTTCCAGCCCCACCTGCAGTAAGACCTGTCTCCATCCCTCCCATGGCCCATGGACTGAGGCAATCTCACACTTTGGTTTTGCAGCACAATCACAGCTTTTTCCTCTGCTATGATAATAAACTCTACAGGGCCTTTTGCACACTGTGACCATTGTTGTCTTGGCTCAAAGCCTTTCAGGTACTGATTCTCTCCCTGTCCCCCAGAGAGTTCTGAGCCCTGGTCCCCTTTGTGCACCATCCTCCTCAAAAGCCCTGGAGGCACAGCCAGAGCAGGCATGGGGGGAATAGGAGTCACCAAAGGTGTCATCTGAGATAACTGCAGGGTCAGGGATGGTTACAGAGGTCAATCAGACACCTCTGGGGTCAGATGGTGTAGGAACAGGTGGAAAAATGCAACCCTGTGTCCAGGAGCCTGGGGAAGAGATGCTGGGGATCTGCTTGGCAAATCATGTGTGATTCACCAGCACTGTCCAGGCTCCACAGCCCAAGTCCATGGTGTGCTCTGAGGGGTCTCATTGCAGCAGCTCTGCATGAGAATCCCCATGGCAGCACTGGCCTGCTGCAGCCAGGGAGGGACAGAGGTGCTGGCCTGGCCCTGTGGCCCATGGCTGGTGTTGTTCTGGGATGGTCTTGCTGTTTCTTTGCTTGCCCTTAAGAGACAGGTATGTGTCCAGCCCTTCTCTCACCCCTCTGGCAGTGCCAAGGACCAGGGCTGTCTCTGCTGGCAGCAGGGAGGACACAGTGGGAAATGTGGTGTCATTTCTCTGGTGGTTTCACCTAGCAGGACCAGGGTGTTGGCAGCCACTGCCAGGATGCTGCAGTGGTGCTAGTGGAGGTGGGACAGGGCCAGGCTGGCTTTGTGCTGTGCTTGCAATGAGGCAGGATCCCAACCCATGCTGGGCATTCTGTGCCCAGCACTGGCTCAGCAAACCTGCTGAGTGCTGGGCTCTTCCTCTGCCTTCCTTCATCTGGGGCTGCCCTTGGGAAATTCCACCAGAAAACATTCAATCACAGAACCAGAAAACATTCCATCACAGAATCACAAAATATCCTGAGCTGGAAGGGACCCACTCAGGACCCAGTGAATGGCTGGAGCTGTGTCAGGGGAGGGTTAGGCTGGAGATTAGGCAAAGGTTCTTCCCCCAGAGGTGTTTGGGCACTGAACAGCTCCCCAGGGCAGTGGGCACAGCCCCAAGGCTGACAGAGCTCCAGGAGTGTTTGGCCAATGCTCTCAGGCCCAGGGTGGATTGTTGGGGTGTCCTGGGCAGGGCAGGGGTTGGATTGAGGATCCTTCACAGAATCACAGGATCTCCTGAGCTGGAAGGAACCCTCGAGGTGCTGGGGCTCCTTGTGGGAATGGCACAGGGCTCAGGCTGCTCCTGCTGCTCCCAGCTCCAGAGCTTTCCCTGGGCTGGGGGATGCAGGGGCAGGAAAGGGCTGGGACAGCCCAGGGCTGCAGCTCTGCCTGGCAGTGAACGTCTGGCAGTGTCACACGAGCCGTGGGGAGACAGATGGCATTTTACTGCCTGGCTGGAAATCACCCCTTTCTTCTCTTTCCTCCCCCTCCCTTTCGTTTTCTGCTTTTTGGTGGGTTTTTTTTTTTGTGTTTTTGTTGGGTTTTTTTTCTGTTGTGCCGGTTTTGTGCTTAAAAGAGACTGATAGGGAGCCTAAGAGCAGGGAGAAAGGCTCTTTGCCTTTCGAACTGTTATCTGATGCTCACAGATACGATCTTCATGTGGCTTGGGCTTCTGCCTGTGTCTCAGCCTGCAGCCCTCCCAGGGCTCAGCCAGGAGTGGGGAAAGGGATGCCAGGAGCAGACAGGGTGTGCTCTGGGTAGGAGTGGGTCCCTGGCTTGTCCAAGCAAACACACACTTGTTGGCTGTAGCCCTGTTGGCTCCCAGTTCTCCAGGGGAACCAGCTCCAAGGATGGATGAGCATCTGCTGGACCTGGGGAAGGCCCTGGGCTCTGGCCAGCAGTGCTGGCAGGGACAGGCAGCAGAGCTTGGGCAATGCTCCCTGCAGGCAGGGCTGGTCCTGCACTGGGAACCCTTCAGAGCCCTGTCCTGCCATTCCTCCACAGCTCACCTGTGGCAGGTGAGCAGCAGGTCCTGGCTGTGCTGAGGGGACAGTGTGAGGCACAGATGTGAGGCATCTTTGGGCTGGAGTTGGGCTTTTCCAGGGCTTGGCCAGTCCAACCCATGGAGTTGGTGATGGCAGGTTGGACAAAGACCTCCAGATACCATTTCTACTGACTCCAGGGTGCTCTGAAATCCTTGGGTTACTCTTCTGAGCTGATCAGCTCGGTGGCTCTGGGGCTTTCCAGACCCCAAGTAGCCATCAGGAAAGCTAAAGATGACTATCAGCCTTCCTAAAACATTGTGCTCAGGCTGAGGCTTTTCCCTCCCCTTTGGCTTGCCAGGGAGGTGTGTGAGAACCTGGGAGTGTGCACAGCAGTGCAAGTGCCTTCCCACTCAGATGTGAGCTGGCAGTGGGTGAGTGTCTGCAGGAGCCATCAGGGTGGACAAAGGCACAGGAGACAAACCCAAATATAGCTGGGATGGAATCCTATTTCATTATAAAAAGTGATAGAGGCTCAGTCTGTGTCTATGACAGCAAATCACTGAGCTAGAGACATACAGATCCTGAAGGGAATGAATTCATCTGGCTCTTCTCCCCAGAATGTATTTACTTAAGTGCTTACAATTAAATGTATTTTTGAGAAAAACGGTGCAATAAATTACATTTACTGTATTGTGCTTTCTTTTAGAATGAATATCCACTTTATTTCTGAGCCTTTTGGCAGTACTCAAAATAAACCTACCTGTTCAGTTTGAATTGGATATTTCCTGGTTCCCCTCAGGACCTTATTTAACTGAGGTTTCTTTAAACATTTTTGCTTCCAGGGTAGCTGCATTTACAGGTTTTCTATCCAGACTGCAAACAAGCTAAGCAGTCAGATCCCTGCAGAGATGTGCTCAGATGCAAGTCTCACCCACACCTGTGTGACTCTGGAGTACTGCAGGAAATGTTTCCTATCAGATCCTTCCATCAGTCACTTGCACATGCTGCTGTTTGCCTCAGTGCCTGAGAGCAGGTCCCTCTGCCAAGGTGCAAGGGGAGTTGATTCCTTCATTCATTTGGAGCTGATGGCAATTACCTGAAGTCTCCAACCTGCTCCCAGGCCCTGCTGCTGCCATGCCTGCACAGCACCTGCCAAGCCCTCATCCCTCTGTGTGCATTAGCACCATCCCAAACACAGCCATAATCACTCATTTGGAATTTATTCCAGCGAGTAACCTCAATAAATGGGTGACAGGAGCTGGATCATACTTTACTGGATGCACAGTACATTAACTGCCTTATTAAATATAAATGACACCTCTATTTGCATTTCCAGTCCAAAGCTTTTGCTCGTTATGTGCTTGTAGGTACCAGAAGTTGCTGTCTGAGAGCCCACACAGCCCTTCAGTGGCTCTGGGGGGTTTCAGCTGGCAGATTCATGGTGTGAGTGTTTGGGTACAAACAGTGTGTGTGGCTGTGTGTGCTCACACGTGTGTGAGGGCTCTGTGTGTGCTAAGAAAGATCAGAAAGACCCAGAAAATAAGAAAAAGAGGCATTTCCAGGAGGTGCTGGAGACATCACTTCTAACTTGGTTATACACTGCTGAATCACTGCCCTGTGCAGCTGCAGTTTGATTTCCCTGGCTTCACTCCATCTATCCTCTTTTTTTATGGGACATTGGAAGGAATTCTCATCGGCCATGACTGAGCTGTGCAAAAGGATGGGAGTGAGTGAAGATAAGGGAGAAAAGTGGGTTGGAATCAGCAGGTACACGAGGAGTGACTTCCCTGTGTGCTGGTGTCCCTCAGTGCTGGGTCTTCCACTCTCCTCTGGTAAGAGACCTGGATGCTAAAGAACAGGAAATGGACTTCAC
>NW_008685984.1:5504-7483 GCF_000695815.1 Acanthisitta chloris | reverse complement strand
AGCCTCCAGTGTCAGATCCAGACACCTCTTAAACACTTCCAGGGATGGTGACTCCACCACCTCCCTGGGCAATATTCCAGTGCCTGAACACTCTGACAGGGAAAACATTTTTCCTAACATCTCCTCTGACTCTGCCCTGTCTCAGCTTGTGGACATCATGACCTTTGCAAGGCCTGGGCTGGATGGGGCACAACCCACTAGCAGTACCCAGGCTGGGAGGTGTGCCAAGAGCTGGAGGGAGGCAGGGAAGGAAAGGAGGGATTGCCTGTGTGCATCAGGTGGTGACTAACCCCCCAGTGGAGTCTGCAAAGTAGCTCTTCCCTGTGTAGTCACCTAGTGCATCCCCATTTTGGAGGATTAGCTCTGTTTGGGGTACTTCTGTGGGGCTGAGTACTGCAGGGACCCCTGTCCCAGGGAAATCTGCCCCATGTGCAACCACAGCTGCTGTGTCCAGGTCAGGGCAGGTGTGGGATCACAGAACACATACTGCTTTGGCTCCTGAGCTGGGGGTGAGCAGTGGAGGACAGTCAGGCCCAGCTGTTAGAGGTGCCAGGGGCATCCAGCAGCGTGAGCAGGAGCTGTGCAGGCAGGGGAGGCTGCAGGGCACAGGCTCTGCTCAGTTTGTTTCCTGTGTTGCCATGACACAAACATTCTCTGCCTGTTATTGTCACAGCCCACGTTCCAGGGCAGAGCTGCTGAGCTGCCCCAAAGCTCAGCCTGGTGGGTGGGATGAGGCCCTGGGCCTGGGGAACATTCTGTTACTCTGAACATCAGCCACAGCTCCATGTTTGGGTGGAGCGAGGGGGAGGTACATTTGCAGGCAGTAAGCTGGTTTAGTCCTCTGGCAGGACCCAGAGCACCAGGCTGCTACAGCCTCATGCCACAGGAACCATCCTCTCCATCAGCCCCACTCCACATTCATCCTTGGGGTGTCCTTCCCAACCCCAGGGCTCTCCTGTCCCTCCCACTCTGTCCCACTGGTGGGGCAGGTCGGTTCTGCAAAGTCTGTGGGAATAAATGATGCTGGAGCACCTGGAGAGGAAGTAGGCTGCTCCAGTTCACCCAGCTGGGAGTGCTGGAGGAAATGGGATGGGAGTGGCACGAGTGGTCCCCATGGGCACTGGCTGTCCTCCCCTTGACCATGTCACCCTGCTCATGAAGGGCATGGGGCAGGCACCAGCCCCTCCTCTAATACAGGGGCCAAATCCAGTGCAGTCATTGCCTCTTCACTGTGAACCTCCTTGCAGTTTAGCAGTGAATTCTCAAGGTAGAGTGCTCAATTTATGGAAAAGATACCTGTGTGCCCTTGGCCTGATTTTGCAGTGAGACATAAATGCTCTGAGTGCACAGCTTGGCTGGCAGCAAGAGTACAACCATGTGCTGCCTGGATTTCTGGACATGAGAAGCAGCTGGAAATGCTGCCCTGGGCTTTCCACATGGATTCTGACCTTCTTATCAAGCTTCCTCAGTGCTCTGCCTTGTACTGACATTGGTAAAGCCAAGCTGTGTTGGCCCCTTGTCCCTGCCAAAGTCTGCCCAGTGTTTCTCAGCAGCCTCATGAGGTGGTTGGTGTGAGTGACTGGGATGTGACAGCAGAGAACAGGAGTGGGTGGAAATTTGGCCAGGTGAGGTCTAGTGTTGCTGCTTTCCATCAGCAGAGCAGAGCTGGTGGTGTAGAGTTGACCCAGTGAAAGTCAGGTGATGTTGGTTTGGGACACTTGGACCACCCCAAATCATTCCATAGATGTTTGTCTGATGTTCTTGTCTTCAGGGCTCTGCCCCAGCCAGTGTGTCAGGTAGTGAGTGGCAGATCCATATGTCACTTCATTCATAGAACCAGAGAATCACTGAATGTTAAGGAGTTGGAATGGCCCTTAGAGATCACCCAGCCCCAACCCCCTGCCCTGGGCAGGGACACCTCCCACCAGAGCAGGTTGCTCAAGGCTTTAGCCAACCTGGCTGTGAACACTGCCAGGGTT
>NW_008685984.1:4063-5329 GCF_000695815.1 Acanthisitta chloris | reverse complement strand
TCCACACAACCTTCTTTTCTCCAGGCAATTCCTCCACCTTTAGTTCCCTACAGACCCTTCCCATACACACCTCACCCACAGACAGACACATGCAATGCTCCATGAGGTTTTGTCTGCTGTGTCTCACAATTGCAGCAGCCCTTGGGGAGTCTCACCTTCTTCTGGGCCTCTCTGATGGAGACTAGAACCCTCTGTTGATCCTGGCTTGTCCTCATAGAGGTTTTACTGAGCACAGGATGAAGCACAAGGGAAGGCCAAGGCAAACCACATCCCTGGTAAGCCCATCAGGGTTCTAATGAAGTTGTTCTTGATCTATGGATGTGAAGGTGCAACCTATGAGGGATGCACTGAATTATAAGATGTGTTTTGTGCTATAGAAGGAAAGTCCCTGTGGCTGGGTGGGTGTTGGGGAGCCACCTCTTTGGCACACCAGCCTCCAGCACTGGGGAAGAGGTTGTCTGTGGATATTTTCAAACCTTTGTGAACATGTTTCTTGTTGACCTATTCTTGGCAAAGGAAATTGTTGTTTCCTGAGCAAGGACCCTTGCACAGCTAGACACAGGCACTAAGGACCAGCCCATGAGGGCAAGCCTTGTAGAGTTCCTCCATGGGGGAATGAAGGAGGAAGATCCCAGTTGTGGTGGGATGAGCCTGAAGTGTGGGATATCTCCCCCTCTCTTGTCCTTTGGGCTGCTCTCTAGGGCATGTGGGGAGGCTGGGGATGTCATATCATAAGCTGAGACAGAGGATATTCAGATTAGATGTTAGGAAAAATGTTTTCCCTGTTGGAGTGTTCAGGCACTGGAATACTGCCCAGGGAGGTGGTGGAGTCACCATCCTTGGAGGGGTTTAAGAGGTGTCTGGAAGCACTAGAGGATCTGGTTTAGGGTTTAGATGTTCCAGCAGTGACAGGTTAAGGGTTGGACTTGATCTTAGAGATCTCCTCCAACCTTGATGATTCTGTGATTCTATCTTCAGCATTTCCTGGTTTTCCATACCCTCCTGCCCTGCTCTGTAGGCTGTTTCAGCTTTCCTGTGCTATTGTCCATGGGAAGGTTGTAAGTCCAGCCCTGCCTTTGGAGCCCTGCAGTGCACCCCAGAGCCCAGGGCAGAGCAGAGAGGAGGCTTTGTTGGGAGCTGAGCCGTCTGCAGCTCCATTCACCCATCTGTGGGGCCTGTCCCCTCCCTGACTCATGTGGATACCAGAGCTGGGCTGCTCTTCTGTCATTGAAATGGCTTTGGTCCCTGCTCGCCCCCTCCCCTCGC